>NC_069502.1:457893624-457993624 GCF_027579735.1 Bombina bombina
ACATACAGCATTTACCCTTGAGTTATTGAGATTTTACTAGAAAACTTTTTTGGGAACAGCAATGGGGGCAAGCTGTGCCCCCACATATGCTTGTCTCTACCTCAGCAAATGGGAGGTAGATAAGATTTGAAATGAGTTGTCAAACTATGAAGACAAGATATCATTGTGGGCACGGTACATAGACGATATCTTGGTAATGTGGAATGGCACAGAAACAGAACTTCATGAATTTATTAAATTAATTAATCAGAATGAACAAAATCTGAGATTTAATTTTTCTTCCAGCCAACAAACTATTACTTTTCTAGATTTACAAATCTCAATTAACAATGGTAACATATCAAAGGAAATGTATAGGAAAGCACTTTTGCCAACACTATATTGAGTGCAGATAGCCATCATATCTATAATTAGAGGGATACTGTATGGCCAGTATTTAAGATGCAAGAGGAACTGCTCGATCAGCAGGTCATACAAATCACATGCTCAGAACTTGATGAATCGTTTAAAAGATAGGGGATACTCTTGTAAAAAGCAAAATTATCAGCGAGTAAATAAAAAAATCAAGGGATGAGATCCTATATCAAACTGATAAAAATAGATAATGGTGCTAACCCCATAAGATTTATATCCACTTTTAACAACAAATGGAATGACATTAGGGCCATATTAGCTAAACACTGGAAAGTACTTCAAGTAGACCCAATAGTAAGCAAAATAGTTGGGGAAGCACCCTTGATGACACGACGCAGGTCCCTTAACCTCCGTGACAAATTAGTACATAGCCATTTTACAAATCCTATTCCTACCAACACCTGGTTACAAAAATATAAACATAAAAATTACGATTATTCATGTGGCAAATGTAGCATTTGAAAGAATATTCAAAAAGGAGACAAGATCTTAGATGCCAGGGGTACTATCCATAGGACCAAAGGACATATTACCTGTAGAAGTGAGGGAGTGGTGTACGCTATTTGGTGTACATGCCCAACATTCTATGTAGGTAAAACCTACAGGGAATATAAGGAAAGAGTAAAGGAACACAAAAGGGACATTAAAAATGACAATCTCAAGGATAGCAGTGTAGCTCGACATTTTATATACGCAACAATAGTTCATCTATTGGTCTCAAAACAATGGGACTAGAATTGATTAATTTACAGGGAAGGGGTTGGTGATCTAGATAAATGTCTGCTACAAGCAGAATGCAAATGTATATACAATTTAGACAGCTTAAAACCTAATGTACTCAATGAAGAGATAAACGTTGCCCCATTTCTCTGAAGATAGTTAGCATAGGTGTATATGTGTGTTTTTTTTTACAGTAGGAATTGAGGCATATTCCCCTTGGTTGTACCTTCTCTTTTCCTCTCCTCTTCCAGCCTTTTAATTCCCCCTCGCCCCCACTCCCCCCCCCATTTTCTATAGAGGGGCAATACTTAGGTAATTACCAGAATACTTGTACAGCCCCATTGGTGAAATAACCCGATGGATATAATGTGCACTAGATTTCGCTAGGTCGAATGAGCTATATCGAAGTACAGTACAGGAACACTCTTTAGCTGTGTATTATTGAATGTATTACGATTTTGTAGTGTTAAAGTTATACTTATGAAAGTATAGTGTAAATAATTGTTTATGATGTATAGATGAATAAGGGACTTGTTCCCAGGACACACATAAGTGGACATTAAAAAGAATATGTGGTAATAAAAAATACCACCTTTACGATAGTGTCTGATTAGACAGGAAGTTACTGCATAAGGAACTTGTGAATCAGCTTAAATTCCCGGTAGGGAGAACCACCAATGGGAGGTTACGCTTGAGAAAGCCGAATAGAATTCGCCCAGTGGCGAAACACGTGTTAACTATGTGTACATTGTCTCTAATTTTCTACTATGAATTAAATGTGTTTTATTTGCATATTTAATATGTATTGAGAGATACTTTTTTTGGAAGGGAGCCTTTCACCTTGCGATTGGCCACTACCACACACATTACTTTGAGGTTCATATCTTTCAAATATAATTTATTTTTCTATGTGTAAGTGCTGGCTAGGACATACTTTTCTTTATCTGGTCTATTTTCTTTACTTTTCTTTCTTCTTTTTTCTTCCGACTTTTTTTCTTCTCCGTTTTTAAAAAAAAATGTTTTATTTATTAAGGTACAATTCAAGGCAAATACAACATACCTGTCAACAGAGACTATACAAAGAAATTGCTTCCGGACACTCAGTCAGTATATGATGGACAACATAAACATATATTTATAAAACAAGGGACAGGAATGACATTAAACCAAATACTTGCCAATGTAGACTTTATGCCCTCTATATGTTATATGCGGCCACTTTTGGACCTTACTGTACTCAACAAAATTTAAAGTCATAGAGGGCAACTATGAGCCAGAAGGGGACCACTTTTGGATCACCAGTAGTGGACCTCAGAATTTTTTTTTACATTTTATAGGTTACATATTATATTAAACCCCTAGTGTCAGTAATCATAACTTCTGTATATAAGTTCCCCAAACGGAGTATAATGGTTTCTCTTAGACCCAGAATTTTCCATTACCACTATGTGGGGATAAAATGGGGGATATAACATCCAAACAGTATATATAAGGCCGCTCTTAGACCTTTAGGACTATACATCATATTATATAGAGAACTGTATCATGAAGTCAGAAAATTTGCACAGGGAATACATGGCAAATTTATCACTGCTGCTACTCTGTATACATACATACGGAGGGGTCTTTCAGAGATCTTAATCCGTCTGCTACAGAAATAAAATTAAAGGTGTTCCTAAAAATCTATACCTCTCTCCACCCACCTGATAAAGAAGTCTGATACATAAGTGAGATCACATAGGAATATGCCAGTGATTTACCAACTCTCTAAGCATAAATTTGCTAAGATTTCAAGAACATGGTGATTAACTAAAAACTAATACATATTTCTGTACAAAGAGAAAAAAACCCTCTACGTATTACTGTACACATATATGTGAAAGAGCCTCCTATGAACATGTAATGGGTAGGAAAAATAGTCTTACAATCATTAGGCAAATAAATGGAATCAGGTGTCCTATTCCTATCAGGGTTTTAAGGATTGTAAGCCTCCTTGCTAACAAAAGTGATTTTGGCAACTGGTTGCATAGTGTTAGAGTGTCTCTAGTCAAATACCATATTTACAAGTGGTGTGATCTTTTTTGCGAGATAATTAATATCTTATCTCGCTCCTGTGCTCTGGAGAACCTGCTCCCAAGAAGTATTGTAGGGGTGCAATAAAATTATTACTCACGTATGACTGCAATCCTCTACTCCCTCCCAGTGTAAAAATCAGGTATTTGTAAGATATCCCAAAACAGTATGCTAAGGGTTTCACAACCTCTCCATATATATATTTGCTAAGCTTTTAAGAGCATGGTGGTAGCGAGTGTAACAGAGTACAAATACAGGATTCTGTGAACACTACACCTATCTCCCTAAGGAAAGCATAAACTTAAATCCCAGCATAAGTAGGAGCACGATCACATACATATATACATGAAGGAGGTTCTTCTGAATACATAAAATTAAGTATAACAAGCAATCGTAACATTATATAAGCAACATTAACTAAACAATATTTATGACTGCAAACAGCATAGCCACCAAGGATAATTACAGTAACTGATTACAGGGTGTTAGAGTCTCAAGGCAAATACCGCATTAATGGACAGATGTAGTTCCTTTTAACTGAGAATCCAGGTTTTATCCCACTCCGGTACTCTTGAAGACTTGCTCCCAAGAAGTATTGTGGGGTAGCGATGGAATTGTTAACACAGTCTCCACTATCCGAAGGTAGTACTCTGGTAGTAAAACCGCTTTACTATGGATCTCAGTTTCGGACAAGCACACAGTGATCTCCCACATGGCGCCGGTGAAACAGGCAGATTATGCATTAAGGTCGGGTAGTCAGGGCCCTTAACTCCCGGTCTCCTCAATTTTATAGTGGCTTATTGGATGATCTGCTATAGTGTCAGGTGTAGCCAGTGTTTCGGAATTCTTATGAGGTGAATGTGTTACACTTCCCTCCTCCGGGTCGGCCGCATCCCACAAGGTAAGGTCGGCACACATTGACTCTACATATCTGTCAGCTCGCCACTGTGGCGTTGTGTATGTCGATTCTCCTAAGGGTAATTCCCTGCAATCTGGGTACTGCATCTCCTCTGGTTTAGCAGTCTGTAGTAGCGTGCGAAGCATTACCAACTCGAACTCCATAAATAGGGCCTGCAGCGCCCGTGAGACATCCTTCATGGCACAAAGGACACACGCACAGAGTAGCCTCAGATCTTCAACTAGGTGACATGAGTTTGTTTCTTCAATATATATCGCTGATGAGTCTAACTTAACAAAATATATGGAGGGGTGAATGAGGTTCCAGGCCGCTTTCAGGCCTCCGCTGCATACCTCATCACTTCAGGTCTGCTGGGCTGAGATCCCTTATAAAAGTTATCCAAATCTGTGTCTTTGATATTAATCTACACTGGATCACTTGAAAATAATTTGGTTTTTGGGTTTAGTGGGTAATAAACAGTGATTTTATCAACCCCTTTCTTCAGCCGATTCTAGAAAGCAGCCATCTTAGTCGGTGGTCGGACACGCCCCCCCCTTCTTCTCCATATTTGAACACATTTTATATTATGTCCCCGGGCACTCCTGGTTACCAATATTCCAGTTAACCAGGGATACACTATCAAATAGACTAGGTGAGCTGGCATATCAATTGACTATATATATATATATATATATATATATATAAGGGTTATAGGTAATATATATATATATATGGGTTATAGGTAAACTCTCATGTATAATAGCATGTATAATATAATAGCATGTATAATATAAGATATAATATAAGATAACGTTTATTAAAGTAAATTAAGGGTTAATATATTAGTGTTTTATTTATATTTATATATATATATATATATATATATATATATATATATATACCGGTCAGTCTGCTTACTGGCTCTGTGCTATGAATCCGCCTCTATTACCTCCCTGATATTTTTACTATTTACTAATAAAGGTGTTTTTTTATTAAGAGGCTCGTCTGGACTTTCATCCTCTTTTTTGCTGCTACTACTGTGGATTACAGGAATCCACTTTTTTCTGGTCCTGCACAGCCTACTTTTTAGTCTTTACAGCTTACACACTTCTACCCTATGAAGTTTATCGCTCACTGGCAGGAGACGTTACCTCCGGTCACATGACCAAACTACACACACAAGGAATCAGCGTTTAGTAAGGAGCAATACCGAAACGCTGCACCAGAAAGTTTGTGGCTTTACTCGATTTGGATAAAGTGACCGCTGTCATCAACCAGGATATCGTAGTCCTAAGTGAGGGTGAGTGAAGAATCCTGTATGATCTTAAAAGGATTACAGTTCGTTATTGCTATAAACACTTTCTTTTTGCCTGTCAGCTGATATTAACCTGGAAGGGTGTACAGCTGTAGGTCGCATATGCTACTTGGTCTTTTGTTCCCTACATTATATCTGTGCATAGTGCAGGTTTGTGAGGGAAGACATTGTAGTGTGCAAAGAAGTGTATTTAGTATTGAACGCTGAGGTCAGTCTAGTCTCACCCTTTCTATATATATATATGGGATACGTACTATTTGAAGGGCTTCATATACAGGACTATTAAAGTAATGTAAGGGTTCATATATTAGTACAATATATATATATATATATATATATATATATATATATATAGGGGTTATAGGTCAAATATATATATATATTAGCATGTATAAAATAATAATGTTAAGGGTTAATATATTAGTACACTATATATATATATATATATATATATATATATATATATATATATATATATATATATATATATATATATATATATATATATATATATATATAGTTATGCAAAAAGTCCAGCACTCTCTAAACTCAAATTTGGGGTGCTTCCCACAATGTATTAATAAGAAAGCCAAAGAGAGCACTCGCCTTCAATCAAAGTGAAATGTATTCCATATTGTTGTGAACGTTTTCGGGGAGTGACCCCATCATCAGACAAATTCAAACAGATTTTTCATTTTGAATTTGTCTGATGACGGGGTCACTCCCCGAAAGCGTTCACAACAATATAAAATAAATTTCACTTTGAAGGCGATTGCTCTCTTTGGCTTTCATATATACAGTATATATATATATATATATATATATATATATATATATATTTACATAAATAAAATAAAGTCTATTCATGTAATGGGTTAATATATTACTACTTCATTTTAACAGGTAAAGAGAACATATGATTTATGCAATATAGGTGACATAGCTATGCACTTTGAATATTCACTAATAAACGCTGCCATATGCCAGTTATGCCTACACTTTATATAGTAACTAATAAATACACTGCTATTAAATACCCTGCAACGGTACATGAAAAGCTGTCACAAATACTATGTTGTCAATAACATAGTAAATATGACGGCTCATCAGTACCAACAGTGGGAGGTAGCTGGGTGGAGTTTGGGAGGAGTAGGGAAGTAGCTGGGTGGAATTTGAGAGAAGTGGGAGTTATCCCGGGCGGAGGAGGTTAGCCGTAGTGTTTGCTTACTGGAGATGTGTGGGCGGAGTTCCGGGAATCGCTGATTCCAAGTTTTTATAGTCACCAGATTCGAGACAACACTGTGCTCTAGTGATGATTAGAAACTAATAACGAATACAAAGTAACTGTTTAATCAGACCTACGTAATATAGAATATACTGTGTTGTTAGAACTAATAGACAATTCTGGCAGTATACGAGTTAACAGATGAGCTTGAAAAGACTGACCCGCTTATTTTTTATCTGGTGCCCAAGTGTCGATTTATTCCACTGTTTTTAAATTATGATAATTCAGTGGAACCTGAAAAGAGCTGCACTTTTTGGAAAACATAATGTAAATAAGCTGTAATGAAAGCAAATCCCGTGTGGACCTAGGAAATTTGCACAAAATATGTAGCCTAAAAATCTATTGGGGGGGGGATCTGATATGTTATATGATGCTAAGGGCTCCAGTCAGAGCTTGAGATCATCACATTATACACTCAGTAACTATATATCAGCTTTTGTATTACAAACCTCTGCAATATTTTTGAGATAGACTAAACATTACCAGTCATTGATTCCTTCTTATTTCAATTGGGACTAACTTATTTGGCTTGTTTCAGACTCTCTTTTGTGAGCAATATTTTAGACTACATTAGTTTATGAAGACTTATTGTTTGATTACAGACGTTACCTCTGTCTTTAAAATCTTTATAAGCTGTCACTAATTTTATGACAAGACAGGAGGCTCCTATATTGCTTTACATTCTAGCAGTAATACAAGTACAGAAAAAAGTAACATAGTATATCTGAACAACCAATCAGATTACAGTACACGGTAATAAAGCCAGGCTCTGGACAATCCTCTTTCTCTTTCTTTACTGCTCCAGCAGCAAGGTGATGTAAACTTGTTACAGATTGATTTTCTAACATTGAATTTATCTATCTCTAAGATAGTTATCTATATTCCTACCACACTCATTCATTGAGAGTGGATCTCTTTTTTGCTAATCCTATCTTTGGATCTTTTTTCTTAATCCTACTTTTTTCTTTTCCAATAACTATTCTAACTAACTACATTTATATTCCAATTTTCTGTAAAAATTTACTACGTTCAACATACCCCTTTGTATTGTGTATATATAATATCATTGGTGGCGTAGTAGAATGTTTTATTCCTTAACAGTATTGCTATTCTCATCCTCACGAGATCGCCGTCCGGGCACCCTTTTTTTTTTTTAAATTTTCAAAAGAGCTTTATTTTGATACTTTAGACATACACATCATAAGTTGAATGTACACATACATCAAAGGTGTTACAGTAAAATGCTTTGTCACAATAAGCCTTTGAAAAAACTGTAAAAAGGTGTGAGACACGCTTATGAACATTCATATTATCACTGGAAGGAACCATTTAAATGCAGTGTATGTTTTCATTTTTCCCCAACTTCTGGTTATGTAGACCACTCTTGGGTCGTAACATATTTATTGGTGATAAAGAGAGACATGGGGGGAAACTGGAGTTAAGCGAAATCAACAGTTATAGTATGAGAAACATAGACCATATGTGTTTTAAGTCTAAATCATGCTTATAAATGTTAAAGCTGAGCCACATATATGTAAGGGATAAAGTTTATTATGGCGTAAGAATAGGTTATGGGGGATAGCTGGGTTATTTTCAAATAATCGTGGGAATATTATGTATGATCTGAGGTCAGGGGGCTAAAATGATATATCATGTTCAGGGATTAATTCTTAATTAAGCAGTTTTATTTTTTATTATATAGTAAAATTTCTATCTCGCTGGCAAGACTATATATAGATGAGTGGAAATTAAATTAGGAAGCATTAGTTATACACTACAAAAGGAGCGTGGGGGTATACTCCAGGTTAGATCTTCTTTAAGTGCTTTCTGGGGTATATCTAACTAACCTTTTATGGAGAGTGGGGAGAGACGTATAAAAAGTATCTTAAAGGCCAGATTTGAGGGGAATATGGGTTATATATTAGTAGGTTAGATCTGCAAGCAAGAGAGAGGCACAGATTGCTACTTTATTATCAAGGTATATTAGTTTATCTTTTGTTGATCAAAACGAAAGGGTTTTGTGTGACCTATGCCATTGTGCCTTGTTTGTCTATTACTGTGCTGCTAAAGTAGTTATACATATTGGGGCTCAAACAACCAAACAAAAATACCTTATTAAATATTTACACTAAAATATTCTCAATACATTTCTAAATCTATCGTCATGAAATTGAACATCTCCCTCTTATTTTTATTAACGTCCATCCAATTTGGCCTCAGATAGCAGCGCTCATCAACAGTCCCCTAGTCTTGCTAGTTTACTCCGATCATCCAACAGACCGACAAGCTACACAATGGAAGTACTGATGCTTATGTGTCCCCAAATAAAAGAACGATAACAAACAAGAAAAAATGAGGAAAAACAAGAAGTGTATCTTTAACTTATAGAAAAACTTCAAACCTTCAGCAGCTCACAATATAAATTTAGACATGACTCTTATGAATGTTACCATAGTCCATTTTATACATCGATAGCTAGAGGTGTCTGCTGCTCCGGTGAGCAAAACCAGCCGCATGCTGTCTAAGAGGGCCATCTGCAGGCTACCCCTCACCTCACCTCTCCTCTCTTGGGGAAAGGATTGCTGCGGAGTAGGCAAAAAATATCATGTCCATTGCTGGCTTGGGATATGATCTTGGATCTCCTCACCACTTCGTCTGGCAGCTGCGATGCGGATGCTGAGAGGTTGTGTTGATCTGCTATCCCTCCTGCCGCATTGCACATAATCCTCTTCTCGCCTACCCGGAGCCCCGGGGATTCTGACGAAGGCGTCTGTTGAGGCTGAATGACGAGGCTATTGTGTTTCTTTGCAATGCCAGCAGGAGAAGGCAACAGCGATGAGAAAGGTCTCATGTGAGGTTCCTTGCGGGTTTCTTTGCTGCGCTCCATGAGGGCTTTCTGTAATGGCGGATGGCCATGCTGGATCTCCGGCAAACCCCTTTGAGTCAGAGGCGCTGTAACAACAAGATTCTCTTTTCCTAAGGGCTTGTGTAGGTTTGCTTGCATGCGTTGAAGCAGATAGTCATACGGTGCCCTATCTATTAATTTTTGCATGAGGAGCTCAATTTTCCTTAATTGATTATCAGGCTGCAGTATAAGACACACTTCAGCCATATCGGGTGTCTTCCGAGGCAAGAAGAGAAAGAAAATGCTCCAATACTGCTGTCCCCAAATAAAGCTTTCTTTCCCGTTATTGTTATGAAGTCAAGAAATTTCAGCAAGTCGGATTATACCGACAGCGCCTATACCCCGTTTCTTCTCGGGGGGGGGGGGGAGGAGGTGAATGCCTGACAGTGGGCCGCCGCCCTAGGCCTCTTTGTTCCAATCTGATTTTCCGGGTTCATAAAAACAGACAAGAGATCAAATCCCGGGTCACAGAAAGTGACTTTGTGATGTCTTAATATAGTGAGATGTTAGTCTTGCTGTTTGTTAATAATAATCGGCGGATTATCAATATTTCTGCCGGAGCCTGCAGAAGATGCGTCCTAACCAGAACGCTACACGGACACCCCGGGCACCCTTTTTACCGCCTTGTGGTGCCCCGGCGGCCTTCTTGGTAGAGGATCCTGTCTCCTATACCGATATTCAATCATTATTATAATTGGGTTTCAATACTTGGGCAATTGAAAATACTTTGTTTAATATAGCGATGTTCTATACTGTGTTACCAATGCAAAAAACACTACATAAATATTAAAGTTTTATGTCTAAACTATAATGGTGATGAATACAGATATCGGCGTTTTACAAAGCGTAATCCCTGTGAATATACTGTGTGAAAAACAAACAAAATGTATCCTTTTTTTATACAAAATATTAAAGAAGTGATATTCTGTCATTGGGCGGGACTCTCTGAGCTCCGCAGCAGGCATAATACATATATATATATATCTTGTTTCCATAAAAAATAATAACAAATATCATGTCTGATGATGAACAAGCCCCTATTGATATACAGTTGATAGTTAATACATCTGTATCCCAAGCTGTTTCCACTGCTCTGGCAGACATTTTATCCATAGTGAAAAATATTACACGGGAGACCCTTGAGCCTCCAGCACCGACGCAAAACTCCTCTGAATCCCCAGAGACCTCTAAAAAGCGTACTACAAAATCCAAACACCAAGGAGAACCCCCCCTTACAAAAAGATATAAGCCTGCCATAACCCCTACCCCTGGGGTAACAATAAGTGAAGACAATAACAATGATACCGCTGAACCAAATAACCCTACGTACTACCCTGACGGGTACCTATCAGAACACGAGTCAGAGGGAAAATGGCCTGAAGAGTCACATGAAACCCCCTGTCCCCATAATGACAGTAATAACTACCCCGCCCAAACTGTTATAGACCAGTTAGGTCATCCCATGTTTGACCCTGACCAAATAAGACATCCACGGTCATCTAAATTGTCCCCTTCTCCACATATAGTACAACTTTTACAAGCATGGCTAAGAAAGCCCCTTCCTAACCCCACTAGGAATAAATGAAGTGGCGGAATGCCCACGACCCGTCCTCCCAGATAGGGAATCTTCCACCCCTGAATTTGATTCCACCATGGTGACCTTCCTTACCAGGGGTGGGAGAGACCCTAGAAGGGGCTTTGATAAATCACTTAGGTCGGCCCAAGACAAATATTTGGACATGGTGGGTCCCATTACACAAATATTACAGCTCGCTGACCAGGCGATGGTAACCTCACAACCCCTAGACCCTCAGCAGGTCAGAGAATGGGCCCAATGAACAATTTGCCTATTAGACAACACTAATGTGGCACTCTCTACTGAGAGACGAAGGGCTGCACTATCAAGACTAGACTCCAAACTTGCCGATATGACCAAAACAGAAGGGGGATCCTCAGCCAAAGGCTTACTTTTTGGGGAATCTTTTATATGAGACTTGAATAGATTTGTCTCTACCTTTACCTCCTTGGACAGGACTCAGTCCAATGTGCGCAGAGAGCTTTATAACAGGGAGGGGGGGATTTGCCAGGGCTGGTCGATTCAGGCTAAGAAGCATTCAGAGGCTCCTTCCGCCAACAATATTCCCCACAAATCAGACCCTTGTTCCCTACCAGAGGTCGGCCCTTCTGAGCCAGAGGTCATCCACAAACCCTTCAGTTACCACTAACCAAGGTGAGTCCTTTGTTCCTACATGCTTCCCCAGTAGAGTTAGCGGGCAGACTTGTTCACCATTTCACAACGTGGAAGACTATAACCTCAGACCAGTGGGTTTTGCAAACAGTATTAGGATTCCACATAGAATTCTTTCAACTTCCATCATAACCCCTTCCTGTTCCGTCATTCTATGCAGGAACTTATAAACATAGAAATGCAACAACTTCTCAAAAAAGAAGCTATAGAGCGAGCCTCAACACAAGGTTTTCTCAGCACTATTTTCTTAGTCAAGAAGAAAGATGGAGGCTTTCGCCCCGTCATCAATTTGAGGGCATGAAACCTATTTCTAGTCTACCGCCATTTCAAAATGGAAGGCATACACCTTCTCAGGGACACCGCAAGGGCAGGATTGGATGGTTCGTCTAGACTTAAAGGATGCCTACTTAACGGTTCCAATGCATCACGCATTCTGCCATTATCTCCAGTTCCTATGGACGGTTCTCTGGCAATTCACCTGCCTCCCTTTCGGCCTCAGCTCAGCACCTTGGTGCTTCACCAAGTTTATGAAACCAGTTGCGGCCTTACTTCGGAGCAGGGGCATCAGACTCATCCTATGTTTAGATTACATCCTCATTTTAGCACAAGACAGGCACTTGCTCCTCAAACATTTGGAGCTCGCAATGAACCTCTTACAATGCCTAGATTTCGTATTCAACCACGACAAATCTCTCCTCTCCCCTGCCCAAACTCTAGAGTTTCTAGGTTTCACAGTGAATTCAGTTACAGCTACATTGGCTCTCCCACAGGCCAAACTTATCACTATTCGGAAGGAACTCAGATAAGCTCTGAGAAAACCTCAATTACAATTAAGACAACTAGCAAGGATCATAGGACTTTTGTCCTCCTCCATTCAAGCAATCTTCCCGAGACCCTTATATTACAGGGCCATGCAAAGGTTGAAGCACTCTCACCTGCACAAAGACCCTTCCTTTGCTCAACCGGTGACACTCTCTCCAGAGGTCAGACAAGAAATATCCTGGTGGCTTCACAATATGGAAGCCTGGAATGGCAAGGCCATCTTTGGGTCTTCTCAAGACTTTATAATAGAATCCAATGCCAGCCTTATTGGTTGGGGCACATCCTCCGACTTCCAGGCCACAGGGGGCAAATGAACACCGGAGTCATCACTCCATATCAATTGTCTGGAACTCATAGCAGGTTCCTTTGCCATCCAATCCTTCAAGGATTCATTAACCAATTGTTGTATCCTCCTCCGGATGGACAGCATTTCAGCTTTCCAGTATATCAACAAACTTAGAGGCACCAGGTCACTGACCCTATCGAATTTAACTTGGCAATTTTACCAATTTTGCTTCAAGAACAATATATCAGTAGTGGCGGGACAGTCCAATGTCGTAGCAGACTAATCTCGAAGCTTTTGTCCCTATTTCAATCTTGATCGGACAACTCTTTGTTATCCATGAAACAATTGTCAGCTAAATTAGCTACCCTGCTCTGCCTTCTCTACTTTAGACTAGCCTCTGATGTTCAGGCTATAGACGTGGACGGTTTCTCACTATCCCCTTCAGGTCTACATTTTCATATTAATAGACATACTAAAACCTTCTCGTCTTCTCTATCTTACCCTTATCTAGATTCGGAATCTCTGTTATGCGTAGCAAGATGCCTTAAAGAATACTGTTCTCGTACGGCTCCCTTACGTAGATCAGGGACAGGCCCTTTACTGATCTCTTATGTTCAGCCTTTCGTTCCATATTGGTCCCTACGATTGCCAGATGGATACGCTGGGTCATGTCCCTAGCTCAGATTCCATCAACCTTTGGAGCTCATTCAGTTAGATGTGTGGCTGCCTCTTGTGACTTTAGGAAGGGTTGCTCTTTGCAAGACTTACTGGCTGCGGCAGACTGGTCTTCTGACACTATATTTTGAAAATTGTATTCCAAACCTCTCTCTCAGGCTGCTTTGTCATTATTAGATGGTTACGCTAAAAAAAAAAAAAAGCAAAATAGGAGCCTCCTGTCTTGTCATAAAATACGGATTATGATAGCCTTGGTGACTCTATAGTCCCAATTTTATTAAAGACAGGAGGAGAGTATTTTGCCCCCCCCCCCCTTGGGTAAATCAATATTTTTCCTACCTGTGTATGTGTGTGTATATATATATATATATATATATATATATATAAAGTTATTTTGTGTTACTTGTATGCATTATTTGTTTTATTCTAGTGTGAATAATCTGGTTTCGAGTTCAGGAAGTTCTGCTGGGAGATGTCTGTTAAAGATTCATATGTTACGGTCCCGTTGGTGACTCGTTGGTCTTGTTATGTTTCACAGTTCCTGAGGATTAGTACAGTTCGGACCAGTAAAGAAAGAGGAAGCGGATTGTCCAGAGCCTGGCTTTATTACCGTGATCTGATTGGTTGTTCAGATATACTATGTTACTTTTTTCTGTACTTGTTTTACTGCTGGAGTTTAGAAAGTAAAGCAAAATACTCACCTCCTGTCTTTAATAAAATTGGGACTATAGAGTCACCAAGGCTATCATAATCCATATTATCCTCAAAAAAACAACAATTTTTATAAAAGTGCCAGAAACAGAACTTAAAGTGAAGGTCAAGTCTGGCGTTTTGGTTATAATTTTTCAATATGTTACCTAAATTCAGTATGATGTTCATTCATCAAATTATATATAAATACAATTAAAAGTTTTATTTTTATTGTTTTCAATCTGCTCCGTTTCACCTGTATAATCCGCCCGCCATACTGCCGATATTGAGTGACATTTTTTCTCTCGAATCTAGTGTTTACCCCCGTGGCGTCCAGCCCCTTTTTGGTTTCATCATTGCCACCTTATGCGCATGCGTTTAAACAAACTGCGCGTCATCATCGGCATGCACGTTCATGTTTCGCGCATGCGTTGTCCGCTCTAACAATTGTTGATACTTTGAATCAACATCAACGCTCACTCGTATCCTCGAAAATTAGCTAGCAGCTATAACAACAGGTAATAATCAATACGCTGCGCCTTTACAAAACGAATAGGGCTAAATTAAAATAAACTATTAGAGGGTCCAGACCAATCTTGCGACTCAGTGACTGATAGACTTGTGTAGCAATGAATGTTACACTTTTGTTAATAAATTGAAAACAAAGTTACGTGGGTTGACGAAACGCATGCGCTATTGGGTTGACGATACGCATGCGCAGTTCAAACTAAACACGGGTGCACGAGTGTAGTCCGCTTGTAAGAAAAAAAGCAACGTCATAACATATGAATAAGGAAGTGTGGTTAGGGCGGAGCTAATCGTGGTAACGGAGGTATATTATAAATAAATTTTATTTGAAATGGATTTGTTATTTAGACATATAAACTTAGCGACTTCAATATTTATTACATAAATTTTAACATGGTGTATTGATAAGAGCAAAAATTGACCTTCACTTTAAAGGTATATGAAATCCCAAATTTTTCTTTCATGATTCAGACAGAAAATGTCCTGTTACACAGCGTTCTAATTTGCTTCTATTATCTAAATTGCTTCATTCTCTTGGGTTCGCGTAGTTGAAAAGCATATCTAGGTGAGCAATGCATTACTGGGAGCTAGCTGCTGATTGGTGGATGCACAAAAATGCCTCTTTTCATTGATTCACCAGATGTCTTCAACTAGCTCCCAATAGTGCATAGCTGCTCATTCAAAAAAGGATACAAAGAGAATGAAGCAAATTGATATATACATACATTAAAAATATATATATATATATATATACACATACACACACAGGTAACTAATGTAAAGTGTAGACCTGTTTTTTTTTTGTGTAAAATATGTTTGTCTGTGTAACAAAGGTATACCTTTAATGGAAGGATGTGATTATTGACACAAGTGGTAGAACACATGAGAAGTTATAAAACTAACAAAGAGGTCGATTTATGAAAGCCTTCAACAGGCTTCGCACTCCTTAGGACAGCAGGTTCCCACAAGAGAACCTGCAGTCCGTATTTAACAAGCAGCAGTCATAAGACCGCTGTTTTCCTAACCTTTTGCCACCTCTTGACTACACCTAAAATTAAAGTGCACACACATTTTAGTCACTTGGTCAAAAATTGCACAGGCTGACATTTTTACGCAAACTGCTCCAAAAAAATAAAATCGGAGGAAACATGGCTCTCAATTACCTATGGCTTTAGTATTTAAGTTTTAGGTGATTGTAGATTACTATTTCTCTCATCCAGTTCCACCAATTGGGTTTTTGCCCTAAACACTCAACAGAAGAGGCACTCTAGTTACTGCTAAAGCAAAAAAGTCTCTCCTTCTGGAATTCTATCCAGCATTTAACACTTCAGATTACCACCTCTTACATGGTTTGTTTCCAACCTTCCAATCTTGCCAAAGGGCACATCCTCCAACAAAAGGCTCTCATATTGCTATTTCCCTCTCAGCTTATCCAAGTGAAATAAGCTATGTTTGTGTTTTGCTTTTTTGCATAATGCATCATTCTATTTATCCACTTTTGAGCAATATCTGATTTTTCCATATTATTTTGGAGAAAGGTCTTCAGTAACGTAAATATAGTATTCTAGGTGAACATGGGCTAATAATTTAAAAAGCCGATACCAATAATACTGTTGCTGTTACTAACACAATTTCGCCAGTTTGTTAACACATCGATTGTCTAACCTTAAAATAAACTTTTGGCAGAAATCACAGCCAACTAATAATCGTTCTATTCTTTTAGAAATATTTCCCAACTATCCCTTACAGAATTATAGTTTGGAAGTATGATTAGGTTTTCTAGTATGCACTGCACATTTGACCCAGAGAATTTCAATAATATTAAAATTCAGGTACTACGAAGGGCATTCCAAAACCTTAATCTTTAATTTCTTGAACTAGTTAATCGTAGAATTTGACATGTGTTTTGGATCATTGTTGAAATAACCAACTTCTTTTAAGCTTCAATTTTGTTCACTGGTGTGACACACAAGCTTATAGGATTTTTTTTTTTTTAATAGACTAGATTCATCCCACTGCAAACAAAACTTTCCAATTTAATTATCTAATTTTCTTCATTCACTTGGTATCCTTTGTTGTAGAAGGAATAATGCACTACTGGGAGCTAGCTGAACACATTGGGTCTGCCAATAACATAATGCATATATGGTCAGCCACCAATCACCAGATCCTGGGTCTACCAAGGTATCCGTTTATGCAAAGGATACAAAGATAACACAACAAATTAGATAGAAATACATTGGAAGTTGTTTAAATCACATTCTCTATCTGAATCATGAAAGAATTGGGTTCACATCCCTTTAAGTAGGCAAGGTGTACCTTCCCCCCCCCCCCCCCACAATGCTTCTCTTTTTCCTCAAAAATATGGCGATTCTAGCCAAAGAGCATCTGGTTCCTATATGCTTCTGGCTACATTACATGATCAGAGTTAAAGTTTCTTCTTCTCCTTACCCTTTCATACAAATAATGATAAATTAATTTCTTTCATGGTGGTGAGAGTGCCCGATCCTTTACGCTTCTCTACCACTAGGAGGAGGTAAAGATTCCCAAAACCCAAGAGCTCTATAAAACCCCTCCCCACCTAACGCATACCTCAGTCTAACATATAGCCAAGCAAGTAAGGCAAGAAAAAGGAATAAGAGCAATAAAAGGAGCAGGGGGAAAAAATGATGTGCTGAAGAAAAACGAACCCCAGGGAAAAAAAAAACAAGGGTGGGGTCTTGTGGACTCATCACAATGAAAGAAATTCATTTTTCAGGTTAGCATAAATTATGTTAAAGGGACACTGAACCCAAAATTTTTCTTTTGTGATTTAGATACTTTCTAATTTACTCCTATTATCACATTCTCTTTATTCTCTTGGTATCTTTATTTGAAATGCAAGAATGTAAGTTTAGATGCCGGCTCATTTATGGTGAACAACCTGGGTTGTCCTTGCTGATTGGTGGATAAATTCATCCACCAATAAAAAAGAGTTATCCATAGTTTTGAACCAAGAAAAAAGCTTAGATGCCTTCCTTTTCAAATAAAGATAGCAAGAGAACGAAAAAAATGATAATAGGAGTAAATTAGAACGTTTCTTAAAATGACATGCTCTATCTGAATCACGACAGAAACATTTTGGGTTCAGTGTCCCTTTAACTTTCATACAGGTGGTGAGAGTAAACAATCCTTTGCTCTTAAAGGGACATTAAACACTAAATACATGCTGGATAGAATGATAAATTCAAAGAAAAGATTAGTCCATGACTAACATGTAGATGTATTTTTTAAAGTTTCATTAGTTGTTTAAAAAGTGACAAAATAAGTGTAAAGTTTTAGTGTCTATAAAACACTGGGAGCTGCCATGTTGTAACTTGTGTTACCTTCTCTGCTGTGGCCAATTAGGGTCAGTTATAAATAGCTCACTAGAGTGTGCAGCCAATGGTTGTGCTGGATTTAACAGTGTTCTGCACTTCCATTTCTAACAGGAACTGAAAAGCTCACAATTTCAGAATGGAATTACAGGAAAAGAGGACAAAATAAATAATGAAAGTATATTGAAGAGTTGTTTTATTATATACAATTTATATTACCATCTCAAAGTGTTTAATGTCCCTTTAAGAACTAATACTTAAGCTGTAGAGTCTACGAGTAATAACAAAGGAAGGGATTAAAAAACATCTTTTTTTAAAGATTAAATCCCCAACAATTTTTTTTAATGCACTTAAAAAAAGCAAACAAGCAAAAAAAACTGAGACAACTGCCTGAAGAACATATCTACCAAAGACTGCTTCAGAAGAAGTAAAAACAATGAAAGGGTAGAACTTAGTAAAAGTATGTAAAGAAGACCAAGTAGCTACCTTGCAAATTTAAAGAGACACTGAACCCAAATTTTTCTTTCATTATTCAGATAGAGCACGCAATTTTAAGCAACTTTCTAATTTACTCCTATTACCAAATTTTCTTCATTCTCCTGGTATCTTTATTTGAAAAGCAAGAATGTAAGTTTAGATGCCGGCCTGTTTTTGGTGAACAACCTGGGTTGTTCTTGCTGATTGGTGGATAAATTCACCCACCAATAAACAAGTGCTGTCCATGTATCTGAGCCATACATTGACTGAAGAAGATGCCTTCTTTTTCAAATAAAGATAGCAAGAGAACGAAGAAAAATTGATAATAGAAGTAAATTAGAAAGTTGCATGCTCTATCTGAATCACCAAAGAAAAAAATTAGGTTCAGTGTCCCCTTTAATCAACTGAAGCCTCGTTTTTGAAAGCCCAAGAAGTGGCAACTAATCAGTAGAATGAGCAGTAATCTGATGTGTTGGATGCTGACCTGCCTCCAAATAAGCCTTGTGAATCAAAAAGTTTTAACCAAGAGGCTAAAGAAACAACAGAAGCCTTCCAACCCTTCCTAGTACAAGAAAAAAAGAACAAACTGAAAGTTGGTCTAAAATCCTTAGTATCATCAATGTAATATTTCAATGCCCTATCAACATCCAAATAATGCAAAGATCTTTCAGAAGCATTCTTAGGATGATGGCACAAAGAAGGAACAATATCTCTGCTAAAGTTATGAGAAGAAACAACCTTAGGCAAATAATTAAATAACTTCTAGAAAATTGCCTTATCCTGATGAAGAAATTAGATAAGGAGGTTCACAAGAAAGAACAGAAACTCTTCTAGCAGAAGAAATAGCCAAAAGAAACAACGCTTTCCAAGAAAGTATTTTAATGTCCGATTCATGCATAGGTTCAAAAAGGAGCCGGCAAAACCCTTAACACCAGGTCAAGATTCTTTTGACGAGAAATAGGCTTGATAAACAGGTTTAATACAAATCAGTAATGAGTAAGGCTATTGCATAGCCGAAACGCGTAAGACAGATCTTACTCCAGCTGTTCCAATGGATCACACTTTGTTTTAAGTGTTTTAAATAGTTTTTCAAGATGTTTTCAAATAAAGCTTTTTTTATCCCACTTTGTGCCTAGAGACTCACCGGGTCTTTTGTATATATCTATTTGATTATTTACCTGGTTAGAGACTCGGCATATCGGTTGTCACATCAGTGTATGCGGCTATGAGTTCGTAGGAGGGGATCCTATTGGTCCACATATCGGACTACGCCAAAGACTGGAAGTACGCAAGAAGATCAGTGAAGCTGCCGAGTTTATAATGGCACATCTCCTAACAGTTGCCTAGTACATCAGCGGTCATCACAGCACAGAGAAGAGAAAGCCGGATAAGAGGCAGAGGTAAGTGAATATCCGGTGAAAGGCATAGGTACATCCTGGTAAGTTTTGCACCACACCGGCTACTGCCATTACCTCCTACATCTCTCATGCAAGTGTTGGTTTCTGACACCAACCAACGATAATATGGAAAGTTCCCTTTAACTACGTGATCCCCTCCCCATGCACCTTGAGCCTTCACTTGGGAGACACTGTATTTTGTCAATCTCTTGCATTAATACAAATCAGCCTGAACAAAAAAAAACTATGAATATCAAGAAGATAATCAATCTTTCGGTGGAACAAAACTGAAAAAGCAAAATTCTGCCCCTTCAGAGAACTGGCAGATAGGCCCTTATCTAGACCACCCTGCAAAAATGTCAGAATCCTAGGAATTCTGAAAGAATGCCAGAGAAAAACATGGATTTATACACCATGAAATAAAGGCCTTCCAGACCTTCTGATAAATATTCCTAGTTACAGGCTTACAAGCCTGAATCAGGGTTTCAATCACAGTTTTAGGTAAACCCCTATGTCTAAGGACTAACCGCTCAATTTCCATGCCATCAAGTTCATAGACTTGAGATCCGGATGGAAAAAGGGACCTTGGGACAGGAGGTCTAACTGCAGAGGATGAGGCCAAGGAGGGCAACTGGACAGATTAGCATACCAAATCCTACGAGGCCAAGATGGGGCAATCAGGATTACAGACTACTTCTCTAGTCTTATCTTTGAAATCACCAAGGAAGTACTAAAGCATCCACTAACTCTTCCTGGGGATCCCTGGACCTCGCAAAGTACCTAGGAAGTTTTTGTTCAAACGAGAGGCTATCAGATCTATTTCTGGGAAACCCCAAAGATCCACAATCTGATTGAAAACATCCTGGTGAAGAGACCACTAACCTGAATGTAGAGAAATTGACCACTGACAATGTTTGCAATTCATAATACAGGAGTGAACAACTGGGAGGCAGACACTAGACTATAATTGGCTTCTGTCCAGGAGAAAATTCAAGACACCTCCATCATTGCCAGGGAAATGAGAGTTCCCCCTGAGGTTGATATACGCTAATGCTGTGACATTGTCTGTCTGGAAACAGAGATGATACTCTCTTTTCAACAGAGGCCAAACTTGAAGGGCCCAAGAAATTGCATGGAGTTCTAGAACATTGATTGGCAACTTTGCTTCCCGAATCCCAAATTCCCTGTGCTATCATAGACCCCCAAACAGTTCCCCAACCTCAAAGACTTGCATCTGTAGTTATCACAGTCCAGGAAGGATGAGCAAAAGAAGCCCCCTGATTAAAACTGACTATTCTGTCACCAAGTTAGAGATGACTTATACTGGGATCCAAATATATTCTTTAAGACAGCTGAGTATAATCCCTGCACCATTAAATGGAATTGCATCTTAAACTGTAATCATGAGACCTAGTACTTCCATACAAAGAAATTCCAGCAGCACAACAATGGTGTATAATCTTCCAAATTTATTAAGTACCTGGAGGTAAAACAATGACGTTTTGGGCTCAGTAGCCCTTAATCATGATTAAGGGCTACTGAGCCCGAAACGTCATTGTTTTACCTCCAGGTACTTAATAAATTTGGAAGATTATACACCATTGTTGTGCTGCTGGAATTTCTTTGCACTTGTTATATTGGAGTCTTTGAGCAGTGGCTCCTCCAGCTTTGCACACTTAATTTTTTTTTTTTTTTTTATTGAGGTAAATAACATATACAAAACATGTTAAATTGCCAAAACTTAGGTATTACAGACAGAGTAGAATCACATTGATAAAATAACAAATAGTCTCATATACTTAAAATTTCAAAAAGTAAATAGGCAAAGGTAGCTGTAACCTCATTTTTAAATTTAAATGGTCCTCCTCTTGGAATAATAGGCCACTTTTGGACCTTAGTGAGGTGATAATGTTCAATGGAGGTAAATTAATCTATAGCCTCTCTTGGGCTTGGAAAAGCATAAACCAGAACAAGTAGGATTACTATGGTACACGCTTAACTAGGAAGTGAATTATATCGGGCCACTCTTGGACCCTAAGGTATCAATAACATAAGAAGCTAGGCATAACTGGATTACAACAATAGCTACAAAAGGAAGTTTATATGCATTTTATGGCGCTTTACTAGTTAAAAACTCACCCATGTGTCCCACCTTACTAGCATGGATCACAGAGAGGGGGTAAGTGAACCTTGGTGACCTATTTAGTACCTTAGGTGAGATACCAGATTAAGTTTCCAGCATGTAGCACATATAACTCTACACAAAGCACCCACAGTATCATAGGGTCTATATTCACGGTAACATTCTCTTATGAGTAAAAGATCATGTTAGGGATAACTATGTACATTAGGCTTATATTGGATTATTTTATACAGGTAGAGTAGGTAAAACAGAGCTCTGTAAGTCTGTCTTCTGCTATACATGGGTGCGCAGCAGAAGTGGCAATCAAATTAGCTAGGTTATTGAATCATTATCAGATTAAGCATATTGTAGTAGCAATAGACACTGTACAGTTTTGTAGAGAAGCATAGTGCCAACTAGGTCAAACATGATGATCTGAAGTTTGCTGGCTAGGCAATTTTTGGCTGTCCTAGAGAATGAATAACTGGCATTGACATGGATAATATATTTTGTGTTACTCCTTCCCTTTATACCACATGGAAATATGTTAAAATAAATAGGAGCCGCCCAATTATTAATTATGGACTAAATGGTAGAGTGCACACTAATACTTTTGTGAAGAAAAACAAACAAACAAAAAAGGAAATTTAAATTATGCAACAGTGCTGTTCAATATATTAACTAGGCCCTGGTTTTGACACAGACCACTCTATTAAACCAGACAGATAAGGCCAGTACACAGAATTTAAAGCTCTAAGGAGGGCAACATTCCCTGTGCTGGGGGCTATGTAAAACAGCGTTAGAAAATTGCACCATCAAATAGACGTAAAGTCCTTATTCGCAGGAGTCTCTTAAATTATCAGAAGAAACTTCGTCTTTGTAAAAGACCCCAGGCAGGGACTCCTGTAGGTCACACATTATGCTGATATCTTAGATAATTATGCAGTCTCTTTATATATGGAAAAGTTAAATAAATGGGTGTAATAATGGAGGAAGACTCAGCAGAGCACCCCCAACATTCTAGTCATCTGATCCTTTTATGAGAAACCACCGGAGTTACCCCCTACCATTATCTTCTAGTGGGAGTATAATGCTAAATGCCTTGCCAGGATGCCTCGGTATTAGTGGCAAGGAAATGCTCCGTGAAGTTAGCCTATACCGGAGCGTCTCTGAAAGTACACACATCCCTCTGGGGAGTCTGAACTCCATAAGCCCTGATATTTAGTGGGGTTTCGTGACCCATTGGTGTTCAATAAAGCTCTCCCTGTGCACAAACCTTTGTCTTCAGCAAAGTCAATCCTACTCACAATGTGCGGGTCACCGGAGGTAAAAGGAAAAGAAGCCCGCCAAGTCTTTTCTCCATCTGGCTGAGCGTGTCGCCCAGTTGCCAGCCCTTTAGACCGGCTGATTAATGGGAGAAGTGTTAGGGAGGCCAGACCTGTGATCTTCTCCGCCGTCTTCTCATGCGCCTGAGTCTCCGGGGTGTGCGGCCACCCTTCAGCTGTGATAACGATGGCGGCGCTGCGATCACATCTCTTGCCAGGGGAGCAGGCAAGCTAGTAGCAACGTAAGAGGGCGGCAGGGGAGTCTGAGATGTGCGATCACCCTTAGGCTGCAATAACAGCGGCGACATCACGATCGCCTCTCTAGTCGGAGGAGCGGGTGAGCTAGTCGCAGTGTAAGAGGGCGGCAAGGGAGTCTCAGCACTTAGCGAGGTATCTAGAGGTGTTGTATGGAGTCGGTCTTCAGCTTCCTGTAAAACAGACTGGGGTCTAGTGCTGAATTCACTGGAGATTAGATAGGCCAATTTCTGATAATGTTCCTCTAGTAGAGAGCATATCGTAGCTTTTAGCAATCGGGTGTTGAGTGCCATAGTATAAAGAGTTCTGAAGGACAGCTTAGCAAGCTGTTATACCCGGATCACCGGGGGGGTTAGGTGACGGTCGGGCCGTTTTTTAGGCCGCCACTGCGTACCTCACCGTTCCAGTATAACAAGGGTGAAGGGGGCTCCACTTTTGAGATCAAAATGTTCAGTAACAGCTACAGTTTAGAAATATAACACTTTTGATCCTGAATGGTGCCGTAGTCAGGTGATATGCGGTGGATATATCAGACCAACTCTTCAGCTCTTGAAATAAGCAGCCATCATGGCCGCCGCCCGGAAGCATCCCCCCTGCACACTTAATTTTAACCACTGGTGCTTGGGTCACTTTGACATTGTGGACTTCCATACAAAGAGCCACTGAGGGAAACAGATACTGAAGATTCAGACAAGCTGACAACTATTTCAACCTACTCTGCTCTGTTAGAGAAGGACTCATGAATACTGAATCTAATAGGAAACTCAAGAAAGTCACCTTTGTCTGAGGAAAATTGATGATCAAACCATGCTGTTGAAGAAACAATAAGACTCGGTTGGTGTGAGATACTGCTAAAGATGGAGCTTGAACCAAGATGTACATCAGGTATGGAAACACTGCATTACACTGAGACTAGATCAAACACAAAAGGGCACCCAGCACCTCAGAAACTGGACATTAGCTTTGTGAATTGGAACATGAAGGTAAGCATCCTTTAAATCTATTGTGAGCATTAACTGACCTTGCTGAACGAAAGGCAGAATAGTCCCAATAGTTTCCGTTCTGAAAGATGGAATCCTTGCAACTTTTGGACTTTAGATCTAGAAGTTGTCTGAAATGACCTTCCTTCTTTGGAATAATGAAGAGATCTGAATAAAATCACATCCCCGATTTCTGAAAAGAAACTGAAAAAATCACTCCCATATCTTCCAGATTTGAGACAGACTGAAGAAAAGGTTGAGCTTTTACAGGATTCCATGGACAGAAAAAAACCCTTCCTCTTGGAGGCCTTGTTCTTAATCCTATTCTATATCCCTGAGAAAAAAATATTCCGAACCCAGGGATCTGGAACAGATTGAAACCAAGCCTCTTCAAATAGACGTAATCCGCCCCCTAACAGAACTTCTGGATTGGGGGCCACACCTTAAAGCTGTTTTGGTGGTAGTGATAGATTTCACACACTTCACCGGCAATATCCTGTAATGAACAAACAATAGGTGCATTAGTACAAAGAGATTGGTCTGATTGCATTAAAAAATCTAAACATGAGCCACATAAATTAGCTGGATAAGGCACTTCAGCTCTCTTACAATAAGAACACCTAATAATGGTAGAAAGGTGTTCAGGAGACTCAGTTTCTAAGGAAGATTTAGGGACAGAATCCTGCTGCTCAATTATAGTATATGGCAAAGCAATGCAATAAACACTTAAACACCCTTAAAAAGCTCTTGAGGAATGGAAACCACTTACTCCCTTCTAAGCAGCTTTATAAAAAAAAAAAAAAAAAAAAAAAAAAGAGAGTCACAAATACAATGCACGCTAAGTCGAACTGCAAAACAATGCAGGAGAAATTGACATTAAATCCAAGGACAGAAAAAAACGCTCCTTCGTGCGTGCAGGAAGACTATTGAAAGACTAAAAAGGGACACGTGCTAACCCAACAAGCGTTCACAAAATGCGCATCCCCGACACACTTCAACCAGAGGCTGCCGCGCACAAAACAGCAAGGGAATAGTTAAAAGGATCTGTCCTAGGGATATATATATATATATATATATATATATATATATATATATATATATATATATATATATATATATACACACACACAAACAGTATCCCACATAAGTGTGTACACCCCTCACATTTTTGTAAATATTTTATTATATCTTTTCATGTGACAACACTGAAGAAATTACACTTTGCTACAATGTAAAGTAGTGAGTTTACAGCCTGTCAGTGTACATTTGCTGTCCCCTCAAAATAACAACACACAGCCATTAATATAGGCCCAAAGTTTTAATATTTTGTGTGGCCACCATTATTTTCCAGCACTGAATTAACCCTCTTGGGCATGGAGTTCACCAGAGCTTCACAGTTACTACTGGAGTCCTCTTCCACTCCTCCATGACATCACAGAGCTGGTGAATGTTAGAGACCTTGAGCTCCCCCACCTTCCGTTTGAGGATGCCCCACAGGTGCTTAATAGGGTTTAGGTCTGGATACATGCTTGGCCAGTCCATCACCTTTACCCTCAGCTTCTTAAGCAAGGCAGTGGTCATCTTGGAGGTGTGTTTGGGGTCGTTATGTTGGAATACTGCCCTGTGGCCCAGTCTCCGAAGGGAGGGGGTCATGCTCTTCTTCAGTATGTCAAAGTACATGTTGGCATTCATGGTTCCCTCAATGAACTGTAGCTTCCCAGTGCCGACAGCACTCATGCAGGCCCAGACCATGACACTCCCACCACCATGCTTGACTGTAGGCAAGACACACTTGTCTTTGTACTTCACACCTGGTTGCCGCCACACACGCTTGACACCATCTGAACCAAATAAGTTTATCTTGGTCTCATCAGACCACAGGCCATGGTTCCAGCAATCCATGTCCTTAGTCTTCTTGTCTTCAGCAAACTGTTTGCGGGCTTTCTTGTGCATCATCTTTAGAAGAGGCTTCCTTCTGGGACGACAGCCATGCAGACCAATTTGATGCAGTGTGCGCCGTATGGCGTGGGCACAGACAGGCTGACCCACCACTTCAACCTCTGCAGCAATTCTGGCAGCACTCATATGTCTATTTCCCAAAGACAACATCTGGATATGACGCTGAGCATGTGCACTCAACTTCTTTGGTCGACCATGGCGAGGCCTGTTCTGAGTGGAACCTGTCCTGTGAAACCATTCTATTTCTCTTCTCCACCGTGCTACAGCTCACTTTCAGGATCTTGGCAATCTTCTTATAGCCTAGGCCATATTTATGTAGATCAACAATTCTTTTTTTCAGATCCTCAGAGAGTTCTTTGCCATGAGGTGCCATGTTAAACTTCTAGTGACTAGTATGAGAGTGTGTGAGCGATACCACCAAATTTTACACACCTGAGACCTTGTAACACTAGGGACACTGGGAGAGAAAATGGCTAATTGGGCCCAATTTGGACATTTTCACTTAGGGATGTACTCACTTTTGTTGCCAATGGTTTAGACATTAATGGCTGTGTGTTGAGTTATTTTGAGGGGACAACAAATTGACACTGTTATACAGGCTGTACACTCAATTTACATTGTAGCTAAGTGTAATTTCTTCAGTGTTGTCACACGAAAAGATATAATAAAATATTTACAAAAATGTAAGGGAGTACTCACTTTTGTGGGATATTGTGTGTGTGTGTGTATATATATATATATATATATATATATAAAAACTTAAAAGTGCCCATAACATAGCTATATGAGTGTCTATATATTAAATAAAAAGATACTTACCAATAGACATCCAGTAGCAATCAAGCTGCAGACAGCCAAATCAGTACTGAAACATATTAGCTGAGGTTATGGAATAGGAGTATATTGTAGATCTATAAATGGAGGCAAAAGACAAGTCCCAGCGACCAATTGTAGAGGGTTTGAGAAAAATTTCCCAGGAGGTGAAAAAAAGAATCAAATCATGCCCGATATACATCCCTCTGACAAGCACTATACTGAGAGGAAACGGGCCTCAATATATACTGAAAACCCCTCTCTCTCTGAATATCAAATGCACATCTTCATTTATTCAACCACCTCCAGCAGAGGCAAAGTAAAGACTGAGGTATGTGTGTTTTTATTTTTTTAGAGCTCTTGGGAATCCTCGTCTCCTCCTAGTGATAGAGAAGAGAAATTTCCAAGAGTAAAGGATCGTGGACTATCACCACTTTTATGAAAGAAAGGTGTTTTTTTCAGTGAGAAATGTTGCAGGCCGCCCAGGTGAAAAGTGGACTTGTCCACCAATACCATGAATTGATATGCTGTTATAACTTAGATACTTGGCATCATGCTCGCACTGCCTAGGATAGGCTTGTCTACTGGAAGCAAGTTGTTGCAGCTGAGGTAAGCACACTGGATAAAGGTGCTGAGGGGTAAGTACCTAAACCTTCATAGCCCACCGGCTATTAATATGAACATGGTCACATGCATCACATAGCCAGGGGACATACACCATACATCTTATACTAGCAGTTTTTACCATTTAAAAAAAATAGGATTTTAAGGGTACTGTTGCTTTAAATTGGTCTTGTCTTGACATTTACTTTTGTAGTGAGATGGACTACCCAAAGGGAAGTCTCACAAATTTGTTACCACAACAAATCTATGACAATAATGATTAACACCCACTAAGATATAAGAAGATCTGCCTGCAAATCATGCTTACTATACAGAGATTTCATCATATGACCACATTTATTATATGAACAATAGTCTGGCTCAGAACTCACAAGCCTCCAATCTTAGAATGACGACATCTGTGCTCCCACTTGCAAGGCCTGCAAACATGACTTTAAGCGAGCTTAGTTTGAGTAAGACCTGTAGACTGATCTCTAACACTGGCTCCTGTGTACATTTAGAAGCTTTGAATGTAAGAAAAATATTAGGGCACAAAGTAAGTAGAGAAAAGGTATTAAAGAACATTGCTTAAAGGAACGAAAATTAGATCTTTGTTTTCTGATTCAATTATTTTGAGAAAAAAGCACACACTAAACAGCAACAAAACAAATATTAGCTTTAGAGCAGGCAACTATAATATAACCAGGGGATCTCCTCCTTATATTAGCTACCATGCTGGCTTCAACAGCCTTTAACAAGAAAATAAAATGTAATTCAAGACAGCTTGAGGTTATATACGTTATAGAAGATGCTCTAGATACGCATGATTATTTTTTAATTTCCCATCTCTAGGGAAGATTGGCCCAAAAAATTGAAGATTTGTTAAAGATTCAAAAGCTTCAGAGTAGTCCTGTTAACCTCTAAATGTTGCTTTACGATTGCTCTTATAGGGCCAGATTACTAGTGCCAAGGTTGCTGACTCCTGCTCTATCAGAATCATGAAAGAAAAAAATTGGATTTCATGTCCCTTTAAGTAGATAAAAGCATGAAAAAGCATATTGATGCAATATTCATATTTAATAGTTATACGGTGCACATAGCAGAATATGTTCTATGTATTTATAAAGTATATATATATATATATATTCATTCATCTTTAGTTATAGGTATAAATATATATTTTACCAAAATACCATGAGATATATTTAGAAATATGTAATGAATAAAATTAATAAAAAGAACATATTCTGCTATGTGAAGAACATTGGAATGTGAAATATTAATATTTTCATGTCGGGTTATCGCACTTGAGAATATGAGATCAGGTTTGGTATATTTGTTCGATTGACTTCTATGGGGGAATATGTGAACCCCCTTGATATCCTAACCGGGTTTTTGCGTGCAACGGATGCGCACAAATAGCTTACTTTTAGTTAAGTTAGCGTGGGAGCGGGAGCGTTAAATGCCATTTCACTTCTAATCTGGCCCATAATGTTGAGGTAGATAGCAGTGTTTGCTACCTGCAAGGTTTGTAATAGACTCCAAATAAGGACTAAACAGGACTGAATGAAAGAAGACTTGGGCATTCGGCAGCTTCGTCAGTTCCAAATGCAGAAGTAGTTAGTGACTAGTGATTTCGGCTCTTTTCGGAGTAGGATTTATGCTTGTGAGGGATCACCACACTAAGATCTGTGCAAATCCCAATCTTAATGTGGTGATTCTTCACAAGTGTAAATCCTTCTGCGAAAAGAGGGTGGCCACCTACTCACGCATTCAGCATCTAACAAGGATGCCGAATACCCATGTCTAAATGAAAGTAAAAACAATTCCATGGCTAAAGCCATAAAAACATGGGAATGCAGACAAAAGCTAGTGTTAGCAGCTTTAAAACGAAACTAATTTATAAAATAATCTAATCATTGGTGGACGAGTGGACATCAAGTTCCTTAACACAATTAGAGCAACACAAGCACCAGCAGCTGTTAGTCTATAAATAGAACTGATTAAAAAAAATAAAAATCGTATGAGTATTTATAGATTCTATTTTAAAGAAACAGAGCTTTGATATAACTATATCCAGTTTAAAGATCTTTAAAGTGAAGGTCCATTTTGATGAATTAGTGCCCGGTTTTTAATAAACCTATTAAAAACAAGGGCACTTTAATTCATCAAAATTGACATTTCACTGTTTTCTTCAAAAACTTACCTTTTAATCCTGAATGCCACTCCAGCGATTCCCCTGGCTGTCGGAAGCCTCTGCAGACGTCAGAAATGATGAATCAAGCTTCCTCCAATCACAGCTCCCCCCGGGGGAATCTTGGCCTGATGCAACACTGTGATTGGAGGAAGCTGGATTCGTAATTTTGGACCCGCGAAGACGGCTTGCGACGGGCGGAGGAAGTGCTGGAGCGGCTGCCAGGATTAAAAAGAAAATTTATGCTTACCTGATAAATTTATTTATTTTTTGACACGATGTCCACGGATCATCTTAATTACTAATGGGATATTCACCTCCTGGTCAGCAGGAGGAGGCAAAGAGCACCACAGCAGAGCTGTTAAATAGCTCCTCCCTTCCCTCCCACTCCATTAATTCGACCGAAGTTAGAAAGAGAAAGGAAAAGCCAAGGTGCAGAGGTGTCTGAAGTTTACAATAACCCACAACCTGTCTAAAAGAACAGGGCGGGCCGTGGACTCATTGTGTCAAAAAAGAAATACATTTATCAGATAAGCATAAATTTTCTTTTCTTTTTTAAGACACAATGAGTCCACGGATCATCTTAATTACTAATGGGATTCAATACCCAAGCTAAAGTACACAGATGATATGGGAGGGACATGCCCATGAGGAAGCAACAGCCCTCTTGGAATGAGCCGTAACTCTCTCTGGAGGCTGCTGTTCAGCAGTCTCATATGCAAAACGTATGATACTCTTCAGCCAAAATGAAAGAGAAGTAGCCGTAGCTTTCTGTCCCTTGCGATTTCCTGAGAAAACCACAAACAAAGAAGAAGACTGACAAAAGTCCTTAGTCGCCTGCAGGTAAAACTTTAAAGCACGGACCACGTCCAAATTGTGCAGAAGTCTTTCCTTCTGAGAAGGAGGATTAGGACACAAGGAAGGAACAACAATCTCCTGATTAATGTTCCGATCAGAAACAACCTTAGGAAGAAATCCTAATTTAGTACGTAAAATTACCTTATCTGAATGGAAAAAAAGATAAGGAGACTCATACTGTAATGCCGAGAGATCTGACACTCTCCGAGCAAAAGAAATAGCAACAAGAAATAAAACTTTCCAAGATAACAACTTAATATCTAAGGAATGCATAGGCTCAAACGGAGCCCCTTGAAGAACTTTGAGAACTAAATTAAGACTCCATGGAGCTGTATTTAGGCAAACGTAGAAAAAGGACAAGACTCAGGCTTACTTGTTTGTGCTGGTATATTTCATTCAAAAATATGGCAAAAGTACAGGTAACAGACTGGCAACAGCTTGTGGGTCAAACGCGTTTCATATGGATAATATTAACTTCATCAGTGACCACTGATGAAGTTAATATTATCCATATGAAACGCGTTTGACCCACAAGCTGTTGCCAGTCTGTTACCTGTACTTTTGCCATATTTTTGAATGAAATATACCAGCACAAACAAGTAAGCCTGAGTCTTGTCCTTTTTCTACGTTTGCCTAAATACAGCTGCCGGGTGCTTGGGACGTTGCTTTTCTATTTGTTTTTAAAGCGGTGGTGGATAGCTTTACACTTAGCACCGGCACAGCTGTTCACTTTGAGGTACGTCATCGTGACCTCAAAGAGGGGGTGTGCCGCCTACGTGAAGCACGCAACACAGTAAACGGCCACACACAGTGAGAGTCGCTCCCTGGATGCTTCCATGGAGGAGTAACTGGTTTGAACACAGGCCTGATCCTGACCAAGGCCTGACAGAATGATTGTACATCTGGAACATCGGCCAGACGTTTGTGTAACAAATAAGATAAGACCGAGATTTGCCCCTTTAGTGAACTCGTCGATAAACCTTTCTCCAAACCTCCTTGGAGAAAGGACAAAATTCTAGAAATCCTAACTCTACTCCATGAGTAGCCCTTGGATTCACACCAATAGAGATATTTACGCCAAATCTTATGGTAAATCCTTCTAGTAACAGGCTTACGAGCCTGAATCATGGTCTCTATGACAGAGTCAGAAAATCCCAGCTTGGATAAAATTAAGCGTTCAATCTCCAAGCAGTCAGCTTCAGAGAAACTAGATTTGGGTGAAGGAAGGGCCCCTGAATCAGAAGGTCTTTCCTCAACGGAAGTCTCCAAGGTGGTAGAGATGTCATCTCCACCAGATCTGCATACCAAATCCTGCAAGGCCAGGCCGGTGCTATGAGGATCACTGAGGCCCTTCCCTGTTTGATTCGAGCAATTACTCGAGGAAGAAGAGCAAATGGAGGAAACTGGTATGCTAGATTGAAGGTCCAAGGGGTCGCCAGAGCATCTATCAGTTCCGCATGGGGGTCCCTGGATCTCAACCTGTATCTTGGGAGCTTGGCATTCTGTCGCAATGCCATGAGATCTATTTCCGGCTGACCCCACTTGAGAATCAGGCTGGAGAACACTTCCGGATGGAGTTCCCACTCCCCCGGATAAAAGGTCTGCCTGCTCAGGAAATCTGCCTCCCAGTTGTCCACCCCTGGGATGTGGATCACCGACAGGCAGCAAGAATGGGCCTCTGCCCACTGAATTATTTTGGATACCTCTCATCGCCAAGGAACTCCTCGTTCCTCCCTGATGATTGATGTAAGCCACTGACGTTATGTTATCTGACTGGAACCTGATAAACTGTACCAAGGCTAACTGGGGCCAGGCTAGAAGAGCATTGTAGATCACTCTCAGTTCCAGAATGTTTATTGGTAGAACAGACTCCAACCGAGTCCATGTTCCCTGAGCCTTTAGAGAGCCCCAGACTACTCCCCACCCAAGAAGGCTGGCATCTGTTGTCACAATCACCCAAGATGGTCTGCGAAAGCAGGTTCCCTGGGAGAGATGATCTAGAGACAATCACCATTGCAGAGAATCCCTTGTCTCCTGCTCCAGAAGTAATCGCAGAGACAAGTCCGCATAATCTCTGTTCCATTGCCTCAGCATGTTCAACTGTAGAGTTCTGAGATGGAAGCGAGCAAACGGGATGATGTCCATTGTCGCCACCATCAGCCCGATTAACTCCATGCACTGAGCCACTGATGGCCGAGGAGTGGACTGAAGGACTAGATAAGTATCGATAATCTTTAATTTCCTGACTTCTGTCAGAAAAATCTTCATAGACAGGGAGTCTATTATGATTCCTAAGAAAGTTACCCTTGTATTTGGAACTAAGGAACTCTTTTCTAAATTTACCTTCCAACTGTGAGATCGTAGGAAGGACAACACCAAGTCCGTATGGGATCTTGCTAGCTGAAAAACATAATTTATGTAAGAACTTACCTGATAAATTCATTTCTTTCATATTAACAAGAGTCCATGAGCTAGTGACGTATGGGATATACATTCCTACCAGGAGGGGCAAAGTTTCCCAAACCTTAAAATGCCTATAAATACACCCCTCACCACACCCACAAATCAGTTTAACGAATAGCCAAGAAGTGGGGTGATAAGAAAAAAAGTGCGAAGCATATAAAATAAGGAATTGGAATAATTGTGCTTTATACAAAAAAATCATAACCACCACAAAAAAGGGTGGGCCTCATGGACTCTTGTTAATATGAAAGAAATGAATTTATCAGGTAAGTTCTTACATAAATTATGTTTTCTTTCATGTAATTAACAAGAGTCCATGAGCTAGTGACGTATGGGATAATGACTACCCAAGATGTGGATCTTTCCACACAAGAGTCACTAGAGAGGGAGGGATAAAATAAAGACAGCCAATTCCTGCTGAAAATAATCCACACCCAAAATAAAGTTTAACAAAAAACATAAGCAGAAGATTCAAACTGAAACCGCTGCCTGAAGAACTTTTCTACCAAAAACTGCTTCAGAAGAAGAAAATACATCAAAATGGTAGAATTTAGTAAAAGTATGCAAAGAGGACCAAGTTGCTGCTTTGCAGATCTGGTCAACCGAAGCTTCATTCCTAAACGCCCAGGAAGTAGAAACTGACCTAGTAGAATGAGCTGTAATTCTTTGAGGCGGAATTTTACCCGACTCAACATAGGCAAGATGAATTAAAGATTTCAACCAAGATGCCAAAGAAATGGCAGAAGCTTTCTGGCCTTTCCTAGAACCGGAAAAGATAACAAATAGACTAGAAGTCTTACGGAAAGATTTCGTAGCTTCAACATAATATTTCAAAGCTCTAACAACATCCAAAGAATGCAATGATTTCTCTTTAGAATTCTTAGGATTAGGACATAATGAAGGAACCACAATTTCTCTACTAATGTTGTTGGAATTCACAACATTAGGTAAAAATTCAAAAGAAGTTCGCAACACCGCCTTATCCTGATGAAAAATCAGAAAAGGAGACTCACACGAAAGAGCAGATAATTCAGAAACTCTTCTAGCAGAAGAGATGGCCAAAAGGAACAAAACTTTCCAAGAAAGTAATTTAATGTCCAATGAATGCATAGGTTCAAACGGAGGAGCTTGAAGAGCTCCCAGAAGCAAATTCAAACTCCATGGAGGAGAAATTGACTTAATGACAGGTTTTATACGAACCAAAGCTTGTACAAAACAATGAATATCAGGAAGAATAGCAATCTTTCTGTGAAAAAGAACAGAAAGAGCGGAGATTTGTCCTTTCAAAGAACTCGCGGACAAACCCTTATCTAAACCATCCTGAAGAAACTGTAAAATTCTCGGTATTCTAAAAGAATGCCAAGAAAAATGATGAGAAAGACACCAAGAAATATAAGTCTTCCAGACTCTATAATATATCTCTCGAGATACAGATTTACGAGCCTGTAACATAGTATTAATCACGGAGTCAGAGAAACCTCTATGACCAAGAATCAAGCGTTCAATCTCCATACCTTTAAATTTAAGGATTTCAGATCCGGATGGAAAAAAGGACCTTGTGACAGAAGGTCTGGTCTTAACGGAAGAGTCCATGGTTGGCAAGATGCCATCCGGACAAGATCCGCATACCAAAACCTGTGAGGCCATGCCGGAGCTATTAGCAGAACAAACGAGCATTCCCTCAGAATCTTGGAGATTACTCTTGGAAGAAGAACTAGAGGCGGAAAGATATAGGCAGGATGATACTTCCAAGGAAGTGATAATGCATCCACTGCCTCCGCCTGAGGATCCCGGGATCTGGACAGATACCTGGGAAGTTTCTTGTTTAGATGAGAGGCCATCAGATCTATCTCTGGGAGCCCCCACATTTGAACAATCTGAAGAAATACCTCTGGGTGAAGAGACCATTCGCCCGGATGCAACGTTTGGCGACTGAGATAATCCGCTTCCCAATTGTCTACACCTGGGATATGAACCGCAGAGATTAGACAGGAGCTGGATTCCGCCCAAACCAGAATTCGAGATACTTCTTTCATAGCCAGAGGACTGTGAGTCCCTCCTTGATGATTGATGTATGCCACAGTTGTGACATTGTCTGTCTGAAAACAAATGAACGATTCTCTCTTCAGAAGAGGCCAAAACTGAAGAGCTCTGAAAATTGCACGGAGTTCCAAGATATTGATCGGTAATCTCACCTCCTGAGATTCCCAAACTCCTTGTGCCGTCAGAGATCCCCACACAGCTCCCCAACCTGTGAGACTTGCATCTGTTGAAATTACAGTCCAGGTCGGAAGAACAAAAGAAGCCCCCTGAATTAAACGATGGTGATCTGTCCACCACGTTAGAGAGTGCCGAACAATCGGTTTTAAAGATATTAATTGATATATCTTCGTGTAATCCCTGCACCATTGGTTCAGCATACAGAGCTGAAGAGGTCGCATGTGAAAACGAGCAAAGGGGATCGCGTCCGATGCAGCAGTCATAAGACCTAGAATTTCCATGCATAAGGCTACCGAAGGGAATGATTGAGACTGAAGGTTTCGACAGGCTGTAATCAATTTTAGACGTCTCTTGTCTGTTAAAGACAAAGTCATGGACACTGAATCTATCTGGAAACCCAGAAAGGTTACCCTTGTTTGAGGAATCAAAGAACTTTTTGGTAAATTGATCCTCCAACCATGATCTTGAAGAAACAACACAAGTCGATTCGTATGAGACTCTGCTAAATGTAAAGACGGAGCAAGTACCAAGATATCGTCCAAATAAGGAAATACCACAATACCCTGTTCTCTGATTACAGACAGAAGGGCACCGAGAATCTTTGTGAAAATTCTTGGAGCTGTAGCAAGGCCAAACGGTAGAGCCACAAATTGGTAATGCTTGTCTAGAAAAGAGAATCTCAGGAACTGATAATGATCTGGATGAATCGGAATATGCAGATATGCATCCTGTAAGTCTATTGTGGACATATAATTCCCTTGCTGAACAAAAGGCAATATAGTCCTTACAGTTACCATCTTGAACGTTGGTATCCTTACATAACGATTCAATAATTTTAGATCCAGAACTGGTCTGAAGGAATTCTCCTTCTTTGGTACAATGAAGAGATTTGAATAAAACCCCATCCCCTGTTCCGGAACTGGAACTGGCATAATTACTCCAGCCAACTCTAGATCTGAAACACAATTCAGAAATGCTTGAGCTTTCACTGGATTTACTGGGACATGGGAAAGAAAAAATCTCTTTGCAGGAGGTCTCATCTTGAAACCAATTCTGTACCCTTCTGAAACAATGTTCTGAATCCAAAGATTGTGAACAGAATTGATCCAAATTTCTTTGAAAAAACGTAACCTGCCCCCTACCAGCTGAACTGGAATGAGGGCCGTACCTTCATGTGAACTTAGAAGCAGGCTTTGCCTTTCTAGCAGGCTTGGATTTATTCCAGACTGGAGATGGTTTCCAAACTGAAACTGCTCCTGAGGACGAAGGATCAGGCTTTTGTTCTTTGTTGAAACGAAAGGAACGAAAACGATTGTTAGCCCTGTTTTTACCTTTAGACTTTTTATCCTGTGGTAAAAAAGTTCCTTTCCCACCAGTAACAGTTGAAATAATAGAATCCAACTGAGAACCAAATAATTTGTTTCCCTGGAAAGAAATGGAAAGTAGAGTTGATTTAGAAGCCATATCAGCATTCCAAGTCTTAAGCCATAAAGCTCTTCTGGCTAAGATAGCCAGAGACATAAATCTAACATCAACTCTAATAATATCAAAAATGGCATCACAGATGAAATTATTAGCATGCTGGAGAAGAATAATAATATCATGAGAATCACGATTTGTTACTTGTTGCGCTAGAGTTTCCAACCAAAAAGTTGAAGCTGCAGCAACATCAGCCAATGATATAGCAGGTCTAAGAAGATTACCTGAACATAGATAAGCTTTTCTTAGAAAAGATTCAATTTTTCTATCTAAAGGATCCTTAAACGAGGTACCATCTGACGTAGGAATGGTAGTACGTTTAGCAAGGGTAGAAATAGCCCCATCAACTTTAGGGATTTTGTCCCAAAATTCTAACCTGTCAGTCGGAACAGGATATAATTGCTTAAAACGTTTAGAAGGAGTAAATGAATTACCCAATTTATCCCATTCCTTAGCAATTACTGCAGAAATAGCATTAGGAACAGGAAAGACTTCTGGAATAACCGCAGGAGCTTTAAAAACCTTATCCAAACGTATAGAATTAGTATCAAGAGGACTAGAATCCTCTATTTCTAAAGCAATTAGTACTTCTTTAAGTAAAGAGCGAATAAATTCCATCTTAAATAAATATGAAGATTTATCAGCATCAATCTCTGAGACAGAATCCTCTGAACCAGAAGAGTCCAAAGAATCAGAATGATGGTGTTCATTTAAAAATTCATCTGTAGAGAGAGAAGATTTAAAAGACTTTTTACGTTTACTAGAAGGAGAAATAACAGACAAAGCCTTCTTTATGGATTCAGAAACAAAATCTCTTATGTTATCAGGAACATTCTGCACCTTAGATGTTGAGGGAACTGCAACAGGCAATGGTACATCACTAAAGGAAATATTATCTGCTTTAACAAGTTTGTCATGACAATTATTACAAACAACAGCTGGAGGAATAGCTACCAAAAGTTTACAGCAGATACACTTAGCTTTGGTAGATCCAGCAGGCAGAGGTTTTCCTGTAGTATCTTCTGGCTCAGATGCAACGTGAGACATCTTGCAATATGTAAGAGAAAAAACAACATATAAAGCAAAATAGATCAAATTCCTTATAAGACAGTTTCAGGAATGGGAAAAAAATGCCAAACATCAAGCTTCTAGCAACCAGAAGCAAATGAAAAATGAGACTGAAATAATGTGGAGACAAAAGCGACGCCACATCCGGAACGCCGAAATTTTTGGCGCAAAATAACGTCAAAAATGACGCAACTTCCGGCGACACGTATGACGCCGGAAACGGAAAAGAATTTTTGCGCCAAAAAAGTCCGCGCCAAGAATGACGCAATAAAATGAAGCATTTTCAGCCCCCGCGAGCCTAACAGCCCACAGGGAAAAAAGTCAAATTTTTGAGGTAAGAAAAAATATGATAATTTAAAGCATAATCCCAAATATGAAACTGACTGTCTGGAAATAAGGAAAGTTGAACATTCTGAGTCAAGGCAAATAAATGTTTGAATACATATATTTAGAACTTTATAAATAAAGTGCCCAACCATAGCTTAGAGTGTCACAGAAAATAAGACTTACTTACCCCAGGACACTCATCTACATGTTTGTAGAAAGCCAAACCAGTACTGAAACGAGAATCAGTAGAGGAAATGGTAAATATAAGAGTATATCGTCGATCTGAAAAGGGAGGTAAGAGATGAATCTCTACGACCGATAACAGAGAACCTTATGAAATAGACCCCGTAGAAGGAGATCACTGCATTCAATAGGCAATACTCTCCTCACATCCCTCTGACATTCACTGCACGCTGAGAGGAAAACCGGGCTCCAACTTGCTGCGGAGCGCATATCAACGTAGAATCTAGCACAAACTTACTTCACCACCTCCCTTGGAGGCAAAGTTTGTAAAACTGATTTGTGGGTGTGGTGAGGGGTGTATTTATAGGCATTTTAAGGTTTGGGAAACTTTGCCCCTCCTGGTAGGAATGTATATCCCATACGTCACTAGCTCATGGACTCTTGTTAATTACATGAAAGAAATATGGCGCCTGGACTAGAATGTTGTCCAGATAAGGCGACACAGGCAATTGGCCTGAAGGTTCCCTCTTTTTTTGGGAACCACGAACAGATTGGAATAAAACCCCAGACCCTGTTCCTGAACTGGAACGGGAACAATCACTCCCAGGGCAGAGAGGTCTCCTATGTGTAAGAACGCCTCTCTCTTTGCCTGGTCTGCAGATAATCTTGAAAGTAGAAATCTGCCTCTGGGAGGAAAAAACTTTGAACTCCAGTTTGTATCCATGAGACACTATTTCTATTGCCCAGGGATCCTGAAAATCCCGAACCCAAGCTCGAACGAAGAAGGAAAGTCTGCCCCCTACCAGATCCGATCCCGGATCGGGGGCATGCCCTTCATGCCGTCTTGGAATCACTAACAGGCTTCTTGGATTGCTTTCCCTTATTCCAAGACTGGTTGGGTCTCCATGCAGGCTTAGATTGTTCCTGCTTAGAGGAGGAAGAATTTCCTTTGAAATTTCGAAAGGAACGAAAATTACTCTGTCGTCCTTTGTTTGTTTCTCTTATCTTGTGGGAGAAGATGACCCTTACCTCCCGTGATAGAGATAATTTCCTTCAGGTCAGGTCCAAACAAGGTCTTCCTCTTGTAAGGAATAGCTAGAAGCTTAGACTTAGATGACACATCCGCAGACCAAGGTTTTAACCATAAGGCTCTGTGAGCTAGAATAGAGAAACTCAAGACCTAAGCTCCCAATTTGATAACTTGAAGGGAAGCGTCCGAAATAAAGGCATTAGCTAGTTTAAGAGCTTTTATCCTATCCAAAGAAGTTTCTGTCCTGAGGGCCTCAGACAGTGCATCAAACCAATACGCTGCCGCACTAGAGACGGTGGCAATGCACACAGCCGGTTGCCACTGCAGACCCTGGTGTACATAAATCTACTTGAGTAAACCCTCTAACTTCTTATCCATAGGATCTTTGAAAGCACAACTATCATCTATGGGAATAGTAATCTCTTAGCTAAGGTGGAAACGGCCCCTTCTAACTTAGGGACAGTTTGCCAAGCCTCTTTGACAGAATCGGCTACTGGAAACATCTTCTTAAAAATAGGAGAGGGAGAAAAAGGAATACCTGGTCTCTCCCACTCCTTAGCAATAATTTCAGTAGCTCTTTTAGGAACTGGAAATACATCTGTGTAGGAAGGAACCTCAAAATATCTGTCCAGTTTACTAGACTTCTGAGGGACAACCACAACTGTGGAGTCACTGTCATCCAAGGTAACTAAAACCTCCCTGAGTAACAGACGAAGGTGTTCAAGTTTAAATCTGAAAGATACCACCTCCGAGTACGTCAGAGGTAATAGACTCTCTGAATCTGAAATTTCCCCTTCAGAAGCTACGGCGATACCCTCCTCTTCAGGTCGTTGGGAGGATACCTCCGAAATTGCAACAATTGCATCAGAGACCTCCCTTACTGAATGTCTGGTTTTCCTCTTACGTTTGCCCTGCAACATTGCAAAAGCAAACATAGCATCAGAAATAGTAGAAGACATGAGAGAAGCTATGTCTTAACGAAACCCCAGAAGGGACTATAGCTGAAGCGCAGGGCACTGCTTGTGAGGCGGTAAAATTTGGGACGCTTGGGGAGAAAGCTGCGGCATATATTGACCCTCATCATTAGACTCTTGGACATCTGCCTTAGAGGAGACTGTCTCTGAAAAAAATATTTTCCCTATAATTCAAAGTCCTTTCAATACATGAGGGACAGAAAGGTTCTACATTGGCGTCAAAACATAAGGAGCAGGTGACATCTTGCAAGTCCCCTTGATCCATGCTTGTTCACAATTTGCCAAATAGTAAATAATTTTTTTAAATGTATTTGCCAATATTAATTAGAAAAAAACGTTACTGTCTCTTTAAATTCAAAACGGTTTCTTTTTTTACTGCAAACCGTTAAACTTCAAACAATGAATAAAAAATTACCCTCTGCACCTCAGCACTCTGCTGAAGTGCTCCTACCTGACTGAAGATTAGCCAAATTTCCCCTCTCTTCAGCTCCAGACAATCCGTTTTAGTAGTGCCTTGTTTGAATCACCAAACAACGATACACTGCTGAAAAAAGGAAATACTGTCTCTGTACTAGCAACGCATGATTACTTTCACCATGCGACTCTAGAACAGACCGGACAAATCCTTCCTGATGTCGCTCTATTACCTCAGCCTCTCAGAACTGAAGCGCAACTAAAGTGGCGCACAAAACAGGGAGGACCGCCCATCGTGGGCGTAAACCTATGCCGATAGAGAATAGTGAAACCACCAGTGCCATAACGGAACATGTTTGTTTTCCAGCTTTACTCCAGCCCCAGTGCCTGCCAAGTAACGCTGCCCAAATACTTTCCCTTCAGGAAAGATTGTAATGTCCCAACATAAAGAGCTACCTTCTCTTCAGAGCCCCTTATGTTCAGTGTGTGCTTACTGTTATTCGGAGTCTCCTTGTGCCCCAGAAATTAAAAGTAGCACTTACCTTAGCTTCTGAGTAAATGATTACCTCAGACTGAAGGATAAAGGGCAGCAAGAAAACATGGGAGGCACAGTGAGAATTATGTCCCACAAGTTCCCATTGCTCTAAAGCCACCAAGGCTCTACTGAAGAGACTGATATGGACTACGGCTACACCCTAGAATAAAGCAGCACAATCTTGCACTACTTTAAAAAATAATAAACTCTTGATTGAAGAATCTATACTAACACCTCACTTTACCTCTTCCTATCACTAACGTAGGCAAAGAGAATGACTGGGGTGGGAGGGAAGAGAAGAGCTATTTAACAGCTCTGCTGTGGTGCTCTTTGCCTCCTCCTGCTGACCAAGAGGTGAATATCCCATTAGTAATTAAGATGATCCGTGGACTCATTGTGTCTTAAAAAAATAAAGGTACGTTTTTGAAGAAAACAGTGAAATGTCAATTTTGATGAATTAAAGTGCCCTTGTTTTTAATAGGTTTATTAAAAACCGGGCACTAATTCATCAAAATGGACCTTCACTTTAAAGATCTTAAATTAGATAAACACTTATAGATATTCATGGCCAGGTCCTAGACCACTCAGAAACCAGACTAGAAAGATACATCAGGAAACGTTTCAATCTTGAATATCAATAATGCGTCTCTCACTCAGATTACTTTATAAATTATCTTGGTTGTTTAATCACTTGTTTTGAGAAACATGAACAAACCCTTTACATTTATTTCTCCTGAAACTGTAGTGGATAGAACCATCACTAAAAATAATACAGAGTCTGAGGAACTATAGTCAGTCTTATTAGTTGAGCACTACTATGCTTGGGTTTTTGTATTTTCTGGAAAAGCTCCAAGATTCAAGGATTTTGCTTCAGGATAAAATAAATGGAGGCTTTGTACCTTAAGGTGTACAAACTGAAGGCACAGCAATACAGGGACAGAAGCATCTACAGGAATGAAAAGTTTTGCAGAACCCCCTGCCTCTTGATATAAGTGTCAAACAACAACCCTCTTCCTAAATAAAAAGGAAAGATAGAAAGCATAAGTGAACTTATTTTAAATGAATGCAGGCAAGAGTGAAATAAGAGACCTGAGTAATAGCTGTAAAGACACTCATGTAACATACTGGATATACAGGAAAACTGGTGATGTTGACGCAATGATGTCATCAAATTAAATGGGATACAAAGGAAATTAATAATGGCACAGTGTCATGTAAAATTAGGAGTCTAAGAGGTGTTAACCTCGGTGCTATTCCCAAATGCAAAGTTACAATTAAAGGGAAGAGGGGGGATGGACCAAAAAGTGGGAATTATTAGCACTCACGACTTCTAAATATATATCTTACTGTTTAAAAACAGTTAAAGGGTTGTGTATGTTTAGGTATAAAATCATTAAACTTTAATTTATATACATTAAAAGTGATAAACATCACCTATCTCCTGTTAAGGAGATATCACTAAAGATAGATTCAAGATAAAATCATAATAACTCAAACGCTCATGTAGGTGTACAGAAGCTCAGGGGTAAAAGCCTCCCTGTATTCCTGGCTGTAACTGGATACACGGCATCAGGTGACAGAGGCGCACCCCCCAGTACTTCTAATGTACTAAAACCGATGCGAGCAAAACTAAAGTTAAAACCAAAGTAAGTAACTGCTCAAATGCATTTCGGCCTTAGGACCGGCCTTTGTCAATGTGTCTCAGTCAGTAATGTTGGACAACATTACTAACTGAGACACATTGACAAAGGCCGCTTCAAAGGACATTGACAAAGGAGTGTTTGAGTTATTATGGTTTTATCTTGAATCTATCTTTAGTGATATCTCCTTAACAGGAGATAGGTGATGTTTATCACTTTTAATGTATATAAATTAAAGTTTAATGATTTTATACCTAAACATACACAACCCTTTAACTGTTTTTAAACAGTAAGATATATATTTAGAAGTTGTGAGTGCTAATAATTCCCACTTTTTGGTCCATCCCCCCTCTTCCCTTTAATTGTATCAAATTAAATGGAGCAGGGTGACCAACGAATGGAGGCCCCAAGTCTCAGAATCTTGGTCACGATAAAGAAAAGAATGATAGCACTACTACAAAGTAACACTGCAACTAAGTACTTTGACTTTATATTGACTTTACCACAATCATAATAGTGACAGCAATCCTCAGGTGTATTTGGGTGCCTGCATGTTGGCATCACTTGCACATCCAATAGCAAACATCCAATCCAGCACACAACGGTCCCTGCACGCTACTCCAGAGACCCACTACAGCCTCTAAGTCCAATAAGAAAATCCACGAGTAGCAGCAAAGCGTTTATTTAAATGGATCATTTAAATAAACGCTTTGCTGCTACTCATTGTGGATTTTCTTATCACTTGCACATCCCCAGGCGGAATCCAAAGCAAATGAGGTTCTGAGTTTTTGTATTAGTAAGCATTAGGGCTGTACGATTAACCACATATGCCGTTTTAAACCACGAGTAACCGCCGCAATTTAAAAACCGTGAGAGTCCACGGTTTTTATGGGGGGCAGGGCCAATGGAAGGAGCCGGTCCCGGACCACCGGTAACTGTTCCACAGCAACAAGGAGCCAGTAGAGACACCTCCTTCCCAGGCTGCTGGTTTATTGGGACTGACTCACAGTGTCACTAAGCGACCTACGGATTGTTTTACAAAGATCTTTATGAGATATTGTTACCGGCGACCAACAAGTCCGATATGCCTAGAGCAGTCTCACATGAGACATACTGCCCACTGTACCGGACCAATACTCGTGGCCATATTGGAACTACACACGACCCTATATGAACTGTAAACTGTCACTATTCTTCTAGAAAATAGAGCGCCAATAAAGAACATAGGATTGTCCCTCACATTAGGCAGACTAATAAAAAAGGAAATTTATGCTTACCTGATAAATTTGTTTCTTTTTAGATACGATGAGTCCACGGATTTCATCCTTACTTGTGGGATTACGCCTCCTGGTCAGCAGGAGGAGGCAAAGAGCACCACAGCAGAGCTGTATAAATAGCTCCTCCCTTCCCAACCACTTCAGTCATTCGACCGAAGTTAGGAATAGAAAGGAAAAGCCAAGGTGCAGAGTTGTTTGAAGTTTAACAAAAATAAAGACCTGTTATACAAAAACAGGGCGGGCCGTGGACTCATCGTATCTAAAAAGAAACAAATTTATCAGGTAAGCATAAATTTCCTTTTCTTTTTAAAGATACGATGAGTCCACGGATTTCATCCTTACATGTGTGGAAAAATGATTATTCACACTAACGGTGACTTTTAACCATGTATCACTGCAGGATATGCATTGGGCTAACAATGTTTTTGAAGTGTATTAAGGGTTTGATAGATTAAAATTTAGTCCCCCTAGATTCCCCCACGATAAGACAGATAGCTAAAGTGTGTACAAAGGACCCTCCACACCACCAGTGATACAAAGTTATTTATCACAGCAGAATATGAGGAGGATTAAAATGTTTAATAAGGGGTTTTAAGAGAATAACATCTATTGTTGAGTTGAGTTCTTAGTGCAGGCTATATTCTGTTCAGCAAGGGGGTTACTTAAGAACACAGTTCGGTCCGGAATACATTTCCTTATCTATGATGACATAAGGTTATTTATTATTGGCGACTAGTTAAATAGCAACAGTATGGCAAAGTGTTAGTAGTATAGATATGCACATGTAATATTTGATTATCATACTAAGGATGTTACTCAGAAATGTACCTCTCTAGGATATCTGACAGATTAACTATGTTTAATAAATGTGTCAAGTGATTGATATCCTAAGCTAAGCTCAGTCCTCAGTGCAGGCTATACCAAGTACAGTAAGGGTTAACTTTTGGTAGAATGTGTGATTAATTATTCAATTAACCATTAAACTATCAGAGGCAGCATGTTTATTTTAAAAGTTGTGTTTTAGAGTTTGAAGCCAGCAGCTACGACTACGGCAACAGCCAAAACGCGTCAGCTTGTGCTTCAAATGCTGACTTCAAATCTGTACATTTTCGTTGGTGTACAGCTGTCCAGCAGTCTCATATGCAAAACGGATGATACCCTACAGCCAAAAAGAGGTGGCCGTAGCTTTCTGACCCCTACGTTTCCCTGAAAAAAACAACAAAGAAGACGATTGTCGAAAATCCTTAGTTGCTTGAAAGAAAAACTTTAAAGCATGAATTATATCCAAATTGTGTAACAGACGTTCCTTCTGAGAAGGATTAGGGCACAAGGAAGGAATGACAATCTCCTGATTAAAATTCTTGTTGGAAACAACCTTTGGAAGAAACCCAGGTTCAGTACGTAACACCACCTTATCCGAATGAAATAAGGCAAGGGGAATTATATTGAAATGCCGAAGCTCAGAAGAAAAAGCAACCCAAGCTGCAGTTTTGCAAACAGAAAGAAAACTTTCCGAGATAATAACTTAATATCTTATGGAATGCATAGGTTTAAACTGAACCCCTTGAACAACTTTAATAACTAAATTCAAACTCCAAGGAGGAGCAATTAGTCTAAACACAGGTCTGATTCTAGTCAGAGCCTGACAAAAAAGATTGGACAACTGGAACATCTGCCTAACGCTCATGTAACAAAATAGATAAAGCAGAGATCCGTCCCTTTAAGGAACTTGCTGATAACCCCTTTCTCCAATTCGTCTTGGAGAAAAGACCAAAACCTGGGAATCCCAACCCTACTTAATGAGTAGCCCTTGGATTCACACCAGAAAGATATTTACGCCATATCTTATGGTAAATTTTCCTAGTTCACAGGCTGACGTGCCTGAATTAAAGTATCTAAGACCAAATCAGAAAAACCTTGCTTGGAAAAACTAAGCGTCCAATCTCCAAGCAGTCAGCTGCAGAGAAACTAGAATCGGGAGAAGGAAGGAACCCTAAATGAGAAGGTCCTTCCTCAATGGAATCTTCCAAGATGGCAGAAATGACATGTCCACCTAGCCGGCATACCAAAAACTGCTAGGTCACGCAGGAACAATGAGGATTGCTGACGCTCTCTCCTGTTTGACTCGAACAATAACCCGGGGAACGCAACAGGGGAAATACATATGCTAGGCTAAAGAACCAAGGTACTGCCAAGGCATCAATCAGCTCGGCCTGGGGGTCCCTAGACCCGGACCCATATTTCAATACAAAGTATCAGCACCTGGGGGTGGATTGGGACTCTCAACCTTCTGCTTTTCCAAGCAGTTGTGCTATCCACTAAGCTATGCTATAGAGACTCTCGGAAGCCTGGCATCCTGACAAGACGCCATAAGGTCTAACTCCGGCCGACCCCATCTAAGAATCAGGTTTGAAAATATATCCGGGTGGAGTCCCCACTCCCCGGACGAAATGTCTGCCTGATCGCCGATAGAAGGTAGGAGAGATTCTTCCGTCCACTGATTAACCTGGCTCCATCGTACATCGCTAAGGAACTCCTTGTTCCTCCCCGATGACCGATGTAAGCCACTGTTGTCCGACTGGAAACTGATGAATTATTCCGAGGACAACTGAGGTCAGGTTCGAAACACATTAAATGCCGCTCTGACCCCTAGGATGTCGATGGGAAGGAGAGACTCTGTCTGAGTCCATACTCTCTGAACGCTTAGGAAGTTCCAGACTTCTCTTTTTTTAGCTGGTGGAATCGATTCCCAAGTTCCTGCTTGCAAGCACGTAAGGCTACCCACTAGACCACAGAGGTACACTCCTAACAGGCTGTTATCCATTGAAGAAACTCCCCTGAGGACCAGCAAAAGCATGTCCCCTGGGATAGATGATCTATCGACAACCACCACAGAAGAGATTCCTTCGACTCCTGAGGTATGGATATCCTAGGAGACAATCCGTATAATCATCTGAGCAACAGAGGCCCGAGATGAAAACGAACAAATGGTATGACGTCCATTGCCGGCACCATCAATCCGATTACCGTCATGCATTGAGTCACTGACGGCCGAGGATTGGACTGAAGAGCTCGACATGTATTCAGAATCGTCCCCCGTCAGAAAATTTCTGAATATAATCGAAGAGAGTACCCAAGAAGGGTACCCTTGTCTGTGGAAATAACCAACTAATTTCTAGATTCACCTACCACCTGTGAGATCCCAGGGAGGATAGCACAATGTCGGTATGGGACATAGTCGAAAAAATGACGCCTGGATTAGAATATCGTCTAGATAAGGCTCCACCGCAATGCCCCATGGTCTTAGAACCTCCAGCAGCGATCCCAGAACCTTAGTGAAAATTCTGGGCGCCTTGACCAGAGCGAAGGGGAAGAAAGGCAAATCTCAGAAACTAGTGATGATCCCTGTGGATAGACACACGCAGATATGCATCCTTTAGAATCACTGTCATTAGAAATTGACTCTCCTGGATCAATGGAAGAATAGTGCGAATAGTATCCATCTAGAAAGATGGAACTTCGAGAAACTTGTTTAGACTCCTGAGGTCTAAAATAGGTCTGAGGGCTCCCTCCTTTTTGGAAATTCAAAACAGATGTGAAGAAGCCCCCAGCCCTTGTTCCTGTATGGGAACGGGACCAATTATTCTCATGTAAGAGAGGACTCTTACATAAGGTAAGAACGCCTCACTTCTTATCCGGTCCTGGGCCGGTAGTAAACCCTTCATGCTGACTTGGAATCGGCAGCAGACTTCTTGGAGTGCTTACACCTGATCAAAAATTGGTTGGGACTTCAAGTGAACGAGACAGTTTTCTGTTGGGTACTTATATCATGAAATAGTAACCACTGTGAAAGAAACCTCGCTCACGAAACTTTAATAGTTCCCCTTGCGCTTACCCTGCAGCAAGGGAGAAACTGACAACACTTACTCAAAAAAGGTGATGTCCAGTAGGATAACTCCAAAAAAGGGGGGATGTAGAGGAAGAGCAAGGCCCCTGGAAAATGGATGCTAAGTTCTCAGGACAAGTGCAGATAATAAACCTGCTGAGAATATTAAACCTTATCAGAACACTTCTTGTAGCTTCTGAGACAATATTGGATATGAAAAAGGATCTCTCTAAATACATGTGGAACAGAAAAATCCTTGCATGCTCCACATTAGTATAAAGACATAAACATCAAGTCACAGCCTATTCACTCTTTATCAAATCAAATTGAATTACTGTGACTGTAAATGATATATCAAAAATATATGATACTGTATCTGTGAATGTTAAATGCAATACTGTATGTAACATATAATAAAAAATCTCCAGACTTCAACTAATCCTAGAAGAGTCTGTCTGCCACCGGATGGAACACCAATAATTAGCAGGATCCTAATTAGTAAAAAACACTCTTAAGTTCTGTGTGCTTGTGCAAACTTTTCTGCTGCAAATTTTTATCTAACGCAGCAAAGAAGGCATCCTATAGTAGAGCTGCTTGCGAAGCTGCTGAACCAAGCACCTAAAAAATACTTTCTAAACAGTGCCAAGAGCCACTCTGCTGAAAAAGCAGAGAAGACATCTGGCGACTATCAAACGAAGCCAAAAGGCGGATCATAGTCCCTCCCATCGTGGTCGTGTCCCACCTAAAAAATACGTTCCAAACCGTGTCAAAAGCCTCTCTGCTGTAGAAGCAGAGAAGACATCTGGAGACTAACTTCCGAGGCCAAAAAGGCGCGCAAACCAAGGAGCAGATCTTAGCCCAGCCCATCGTGGGCGTATGTCACTAAATCTCCTGGGCGGCTTAAAGTATAAGAAAACAAAACTGCCGGGAGAGCTAACAACCCACATGGGCATATAAGAGTAAATAAATGAACTTCCCAGTAGGCTCCAAAGTGAAACAAGCCGTTGCGAACCTTGAATGTTAGTCGGTTTAAATTATCGAAAATCTCCCTGTCAACCGCCAAAGTGGAGTCTGAAGAGGAGAACCCTCCCATCGGCTACTAGTTTAGTAATGAGAGCCGTTAGGAGCAGGGATATATACCATTTATGTAACACATATTCATGCAGAAATAATAAAAACCTCCCTGTCGGCTGCTAAAAGTAGTATTAGAAGCCATAGGGAGCAAAGCCGGCACCCACCATAACATTTTCATGTGGAAACAGTATAAATCTCCCAGTCTGCTGTTAATTTCCACATTGTAAGCTGTAGAAAGCAAAACATGCGCCAATCATCCATTAGGAGCAGGAACATGTATCAGTCATGCACACCTTAGTACTGAACAGAAATAAACCTCCCCGTAGGTTCCTAATTTAGTATTATAAACCGATGGGAGCAGAGACATGCATCCGGCATCACAAACTCGAGCTGAATTAGCATAGCTTCCTTGTCGGCTGCTACCTTTAGCATTGTAAGCCGTCGGGAGCAGAGACATGTAACATTCAGGCATTGTACATAGTCATACTGAATAAAAATAACCCTTTCAATCGGTTGTGATCTTAGGACCGTAAGCCCTTGTGAGTAGGGACATGTATCATTCAAACCTAACACCTCCATACTGAAGATAAAGAAAGCTCCCTGTCAGCTGTTAATTTAGAATGTACGCTGACGGGAGCTGGGACACACAGCATGCATGTTTCACCCTGTCATGTTGAACAAATATAAACCCCCCTTATGGCTGTTAACTGTTGTATTGCCAGTCATTAGGAGCAGGGACATGAACCAAACATGTATAACTGCTGAAACAGACTAAACCGCCCTGTCGGCTGCCATCTTTAGTAATACAAGCCGAAGGGAGCAGGGAGTATGGCGAAAGTATAAAAAATAACAAAGAGCCACTCCTCACGTCCTAGCAGCAACTGCCCAATAACTTACCCCATCTCAGGGATACAGGTATCCATAAATATATATATATATATCTATAGTGCCAAATATTTCTGTGTACCTACTCCAGAAAACAAAATTCAGCACTTACCTGATAACCCTGCCCGGCAGTAAGGCAGTCCACCCGGCTTGCGAGGCCCTCAAGTTCTCCTCACATTGGCCTGTGGGAATAACAAAAAGTACTGAGTCTCTCTTTCCTCAGACTTTTGCAGGTAGGGAAGCAAAACATGTATGGAAGGCGCAGTGAGAATAATGTCCCACAAGTTCCCATTGCTTTAACACCTCACTTTGCCATCTCCTATCTAACACAGGCAAAGAGAATTACTGAAGTGGGAGGGAAGGGAGGAGCTATTTATACAGCTCTGCTGTGGTGCTCTTTGCCTCCTCCTGCTGACCAGGAGGCGTAATCCCACAAGGATGAAATCCGTGGACTCATTGTATCTTTAAAAAGAAAATATGCCCCATGGCTAATAAGAGAAGTGTGGCGGGGGGATTTCTCATTTCTATGGGAGATAAGGTCTTGGTTGGGCTTGGCACTCCTTATCTACTTTGAGCAGCTTATCCCCTTTTTAAAATTATGTGGGATTTATATAGGACTCCCTGGTGTATCCCACTCAGCACCGGAGCTCCTTTTTCATGTGTATGGGTAGTGTTATATGCACTGTGACACGCCGCACTTCTCTTATTAGCCATGGGGCATATAATTTTTTATTAGTCTGCTTAATGTGAGAGACAATCCTATGTTCCTTATTGATGCTCTATTTTCTAGAAGCATAGTGACAGTTTACAGTTCATCATAGGGTCGTGTGAAGTTCCAATATGCCCATGAGGAAGCCACAGCCCTAGTGAAATGAGTCGTAATTCGCTCAGGAGGCTGCTGTCCAGCAGTCTCATAGGCAAAGCGGATGATACTCTTCAGCCAAAAAGAAAGAGAGGTAGCCGTAGCTTTCTGACCCCTACGTTTCACAGAAAAAAAAAACAAATAATGAAGACGATTGGTGAAAATCCTTAGTCGCCTGTAAGTAGAACTTCAAAGCACGGACCACGTTCAAGTTGTGTAACAGACGCTCCTTCTTAGAAGAAGGATTAGGACACAAGGAAGGAACAACAATTTCCTGATTAATATTTTTATTCGAAACAACCTTAGAAAGAAAACCAGGTTTAGTTCGCAACTCCACCTTATCTGAATGGAAAAAAGATAAGGAGAATCACATTGTAATGCCGAAAGCTCAGATACTCTACGAGTAGAAGAAATAGCAACCAAAAATAAAACTTTCCAAGATAATAACAATATCTATGGAATGCATAGATTCAAATGGAACCCCTTGAAGAACTCTAAGAACTAAATTCAGACTCCAAGGAGGAGAAATTGGTCTAAATACAGGCCTGATTCTAGTCAGAGTCTGACAAAAAGATTGTACATCTGGAACATCTGCCAGACACTTATGTAACAAAATAGATAAAGCAGAAATCTGTCCTTTTAAAGACCTTGCTGACAACTCCTTCTCCAATCCCTCTTGGAGAAAATACAAAATCCTGGGAATCCTAACCCTACTCCAGGAGTAGCCCTTGGATTCACACCAATAAAGATATTTACGCCATATCTTAAGGTAAATTCTTCTAGTAACAGGCTTACGAGCCTGAATCAAGGTATCTATGACCGAATCAGAAAAACCATGCTGAGACAAAATCAAGCGTTCAATCTCCAAGCAGTTAGCTGCAGAGAAACTAGATTTGGATGATGGAAGGGGCCCTGAATGAGAAGGTCATTCCTCAATGGAAGCCTCCACGGTGGCTGAAATGACATGTCCACCAGATCGGCATACCAAGTCCTGCGAGGCCACGCAGGAGCGATGAGGATCACCAATGCCCTCTCCTGTTTGACTCAAGCAATCACCCGGGGAAGGAGAGCAAACAGAGGGAACACATAAGCTAGGCTAAAAGACCAGGGTACTGCCAAGGCATCTATCAGCTCGGCCTGGGGATCCCTGGATCTGGACCCGTATCTCGGAAGCTTGGCATTCCGACGAGATGCCATGAGATTCAACTCCGGACTGCCCCATCTGAGAACCAGGATGGAAAATATCTCCGGATGGAGTTCCCATTCTCCCGGATGAAACGTCTGTCTGCTCTGAAAGTCCGCTTCCCAGTTTTCCACCCCTGGGATGTAGATCGCTGACAGATGGCAAGAGTGCGACTCTGCCCACTGTATTATCTTGGATACTTCTGTCATCGCTAAGGAACTCTTTGTTCCTCCCTGATGATTGATGTAAGCTACCGTCGTGATGTTGTCCGACTGGAACCTGATGAATTGGGCCGAAGCCAACTGAGGCCAAGCCTGAAGCGCATTGAATATGGCTCTCAACTCCAGTATTTTGATTGGAAGGAGAGACTCCGTCTGAGTCCATACACCCTGAGCCCTCAGGGAATTCCAGACTGCTCCCCATCCTAGTAGACTGGCGTCCGTTGTCACTATTTCCCATGAGGGTCTGCGGAAACATGTCCCCTGGGACAGATGATCCAGTGACAACCACCATAGAAGAGAGTCCCTTGTCTCCTGATCTAGAGTTATTTGAGGAGACAAATTGGTATAATCTCCATTCCACTGTCTGAGCATGCTCAGTTGCAAAGGCCGGAGATGAAATCGAGCAAATGGAATGATGTCCATTGCTGCCACCATCAATACAATTACTTCCATGCACTGAGCCACTGACTGCCGAGGATTGGACTGAAGGGCTCGACATGTCGTCATGAGCTTTACCCTCCTGACCTCTGTCAGAAAGAATTTCATGGAAAGAGAATCGATTAGAGTTCCCAAGAAGGGTACCCTTGTCTGTGGAATCAACAAACTCTTTCCCAGATTTACCTTCCACCGGTGAGTTCTCAGGAAGGAAAGGACAAGGTCGGTATGAGACCTTGCCAGCTGATAAGAGGACACCTGGATCAGAATATCGTCCAGATAAGGCGCCACCGCAACGCCTCTGAGTATTATAACTGCCAGCAGAGACCCCAGAACCTTTGTGAAAATTTTGGGCGCTGTGGCCAGACCGAAAGGAAGAGCCGCGAACTGGAAATGTTTGTCCAGAAAGGCGAATCTCAGAAACTTGTAATGATCTTTGTGAATGGGAACATGAAGATATGCATCCTTTAGATCCACGGTAGTCATAAATTGACCCTCCTGGATCAATGGAAGAATGGTACGAATAGTCTCCATCTTGAAGGATGGGACTCTGAGAAACTTGTTTAGACACTTGAGATCTATGATAGGTCGGAAAGTTCCCTCTTTTTTGGGAACTACAAACAGATTTGAATAAAATCCCTGTCCCTGAGGTGGAACTGGACAGATTACCCACATGGAAGAGAGGTCTCTTACACAGCGTAAGAACGCCTTTCTCTTTATCTGGTTTACAGACTATCGAGAAAGAAGAAATCTTCCTCTGGAGGATGATTTTCTGAACTCCAGTTTGTATCCCTGAGACACTATATCTATTGCCCAAGGATCCTGAACGTCTCTGATCCAAGCCTGGACGAAGGATAGTCTGCCCCCTACTAGATCCGGTCCCGGATCGGGGGCCAACCCTTCATGCTGACTTGGGTGCAGCAACGGGTTTTTTGGACTGTTTGCCCTTGTTCCAAGCCTGGTTGCGTCTCCACGTGGACTTGGGTTGGGAATAGCCCCCATCCTGTTTAGTGGAAGAGGGGATTCCCTTGAAATTTCGAAAGGAATGAAAATTATTTTGTCGACCCCTCTGTTTGGGTTTCTTATCCTGAGGGAGGAGGTGACCCTTGCCTCCCGTGATGTCAGAAATAATTTCTTTCAAGTCAGGACCAAACAAGGTCTTTCCCTTATAAGGGATAGCCAAACGTTTAGTTTTGGATTATACATCCGCAGACCAAGATTTCAGCCACAAGGCTCTACTCGCTAAGATTGAAAACCCTGAACTCTTAGCCGCCAATTTGGTAATTTGCAGAGAAGCGTCTGTCACAAAAGAATTGGCCAACTTAAGAGCCTTAATTCTATCCTGAATCTCTTCCAAAGAAGTATCAGTCCTAAGAGATTCCGCCAGGGCATCAAACCAATAAGCAGCCGCAGTTGTAACCGTGACAATGCAGGCCGCCGGTTGCAAAAGCAACCCTTGATGAACATAAAGTTTCTTAAGGAGACCTTCTAATTTCTTATCCATAGAGTCCTTAAAGGCACAACTATCCTCAATAGGGATAGTAGTACGTTTAGCCAAAGTGGAAATAGCAACTTCCACCTTAGGTACCGTCTGCCAAGAATCCCTGATAGCATCTGCTATAGGATACATCTTCCTGAAAACTGGAGGAGAGAATGGTATCCCTGGCCTCTCCCATTCCTTAGCAATATTTTCCGAAGTTTTTTTGGGAACTGGAAAAACATCCTAATAAGAAGGAACTTCTAGATATCTGTCCAACTTACTCAATTTTTCTGAAGGAACCACGACTGAATCGCAGTCATCCAGAGTCACCAAAAACTCCCTCAATAACAGGCGGAGGTGTTCCAGCTTGAACCGGAAAGACACTACTTCTGAATCCGTTGGTAGCAGGGCGCTGTCCGATTCAGAAAGCTCACCCTCAGATAGGGGCTCTAATTCCAAACCCTGTGATGTCACATCTGATATCGCCATTATAGCATCCGAAGTCGCATTAGCCATGAGGGTGTCCTTCCTTCTGAGTTTGTCCTGCAGGACGGGAAGGGCAGATAACGCTTCCGAAAGTGTAGAGGACATAACTGCAGCTATGTCCTTTAGAGTAAATGCAGTCGAAACTGCAGAGGTACTGGACTGCACCTGGGCAGGCGTTAGGGACTGTGACGTTTGGGAAGAAAGATGCGGCATACCCCGATTCTCATCGGTAGAACCCTGAGAAGCATCCGCTTTTGTTAAATCCTTATCAGAAAACATTTGCTCTCTAAACTGTAAAGCCCTCTCAGTAGACGAGGGACAAAAAGTAATAGGAGGTTCCACATTTGCATTCAAACATAATGAACATGTAACTCTCATAATATCATCCATGTTAGCAATTAAACAAAACAGACTTGGTCGTGGATTGCAAACTAACACTTTCAGGCGCTCGCATATAGACCCTACTCCCAAATACAATAAGATACCACAGGCTTTGGGATTGCCTGTTTTTTATGTGTAGTGTGGTTTTATACCAGCGCATTGGTTTTTCTAATATTACCTTTTGTTTCTATCAAACTAATATGTTAAACAAGGACCTCTGAATAAAGCGTGCAGTTGTGCCTTTAAATATTAATTAATAAGGCAACAGTACTCACACTCCGGCCAGACTAAACAGAGACATAAAAGGAGGATATAATTAAAAATCAAGTCTTATCTCTTTTCACAGGCCCGTTAAACTAAATAGCCTCTGCCGCCTCCACAGCTCTGCTGAGGCACCTACCTGCCCCCTCGTTATCCAATCTCCGATTCCAATATACCCTGCCTAAGACCGATTGCTTTTTAACATAAAACCATGCGGTCTCGGCAGACAGTGAGGCTCAGCTCTCTCTTCCACCCACGCTCCGTATGTCGGATTATAGTCGCGCGGCTTCCTGAGCGCAGGAGAACTACGCCCTTCGTGGGCGTTAACTAACTCCGAGCGTCTGTCTCCAAAAAAAAAAAAACGTGATCCGTATGTCGCTTGCCATAGTAGCCAAACATACCATGCGGTCTGGCCCCAATAAATATATCAACCCAGTAAATACACACACCGGATCTACACCATAAGCCCCGACACTGGAGGCATGCTCCGTAAACAGGGTTCCCACAGTCCATCTGCGCTCTCACATAGAAAGTGTAAAATGTGTTCTGAGCGTTCCTATCTGATCCTCCCCCACCGCATCTTCCCTAATATCTGTAGAGAAGCCCTAAGGTAAAAACAAAATTTATGCTTACCTGATAAATTTCTCTCTCTTGTGGTGTATCCAGTCCACGGGTTCATCGATTACTTGTGGGATATTCTCCTTCCCAACAGGAAGTTGCAAAGAGGACACCCACAGCAGAGCTGTCTATATAGCTCCTCCCCTAACCCCCACCTCCAGTCATTTGACCGAAGACAAGTGAGAAAAAGGAGAAACTATAGGGTGCAGTGGTGACTGTAGTTTTAAAAATAAAAAAACCTGACTTTAAGTGACAGGGCGGGCTGTGGACTGGATACACCACAAGAGAAAGAAATTTATCAGGTAAGCATAAATTTTGTTTTCTCTTGTAAGGTGTATCCAGTCCACGGGTTCATCCATTACTTGTGGGATACCAATACCAAAGCTTTAGGACATGGATGAAGGGAGGGACAAGGCAGGAACTTAAACGGAAGGCACCACTGCCTGTAAGACCTTTCTCCCAAAAATAGCCTCCAAAGAAGCAAAAAGTATCAAATTTGTAAAATTTAGAAAAAAGTATGAAGCGAAGACCAAGTCGCCGCCTTACAAATCTGTTCAAAAGAGGCCTCATTTTTAAAAGCCCATGTGGAAGCTACCGCTCTAGTAGAATGAGCTGTAATTCTTTCAGGAGGCTGCTGGCCAGCAGTCTCATAAGCTAAACGGATTATGCTTCTCAGCCAAAAAGAAAGAAGTTGCCGAAGCCTTTTGGCCTCTTCTCTTTCCAGAGTAGACAACAAACAATGCAGATGTTTGACGAAAATCCTTAGTAGCTTGTAAATAGAACTTTAAAGCACGAACCACGTCAAGATTGTGTAACAGACGTTCCTTCTTTGAAGAAGGATTAGGACACAGTGACGGAACAACAATTTCCTGTTTGATATTCTTATTAGAAACCACCTTAGGAAGAAAACCAGGTTTGGTACGCAAAACTACCTTATCTGCATGGAAGACCAGATAAGGGGAATCACACTGTAAAGCAGATAATTCTGAAACTCTTCGAGCCGAAGAGATAGCTACTAAGAACAGAACTTTCCAAGATAAAAGCTTGATATCTATGGAATGCAAAGGTTCAAACGGAACCCCTTGAAGAACTTTAAGAACTAAATTTAAACTCCATGGCGGAGCAACAGGTTTAAACATAGACTTGATTCTAACTGAAGCCTGACAAAACGCCTGAACGTCTGGAACATCTGCCAGACGCTTGTGCAAAAGAATAGACAGAGCAGAAATCTGTCCCTTTAAGGAACTAGCTGATAATCCCTTTTCCAATCCCTCTTGGAGAAAAGATAATATCCTAGGAATCCTGACCTTACTCCATGAGTAACCCCTGGATTCACACCAATGAAGCTATTTACACCATATCTTATGATAGATTTTCCTGGTGACAGGCTTACGAGCCTGAATCAAGGTATCAATGACCGACTCGGAGAAACCACGTTTTGATAAAATCAAGCGTTCAATCTCCAAGCAGTCAGACAGAGAAATTAGATTTGGATGTTTGAATGGACCTTGGAGTAGAAGGTCCTGCCTCAGCGGCAGCGGCCATGGTGGAAAGGATGACATGTCCACCAGATCTGCATACCAAGTCCTGCGTGGCCACGCAGGTGCTATCAAAATCACCGAAGCTCTCTCCTGCTTGATCTTGGCAATCAGACGAGGGAGGAGAGGAAATGGTGGAAACACATAAGCCAGGCTGAAGGACCGGGACACTGCTAGAGCATCTATCAGCGCTGCCTGGGAATCCCTTGACCCGTAACAAGGAAGCTTGGCGTTCTGACGAGACGCCATCAGATCCAGTTCTGGTTTGTCCCATAGTTGAATCAGCTGGGCAAATACCTCCGGATGGAGTTCCCACTCCCCCGGATGAAAAGTCTGCCAACTTAGAAAATCCGCCTCCCAGTTCTCTACTCCTGGGATATGGATAGCTGAGAGATGGCAAGAGTGAACCTCTGCCCATAGAATTGTCTTGGAAACCTCCATCATTGCCAGGGGACTCCTTGTTCCCACCTGATGGTTGATATAGGCTACAGTCGTGATATTGTCCGACTGAAATCTGATGAACCTGGCTGCAGCTAGTTGAGGCCAATCCTGAAGAGCATTGAATATGGCTCTCAGTTCAAGAATGTTTATCGGAAGTAGAGCTTCCTCCCGAGTCCACGAACCCTGAGCCTTCAGGGAGTTCCAGACTGCGCCCCATCCCAGAAGGCTGGCATCTGTCGTCACTATAGTCCACTCTGGCCTGCGGAAACTCATTCCCCTGGACAGATGGACCCGAGATAACCACCAGAGAAGAAAATCCCTGGTCCACTGATGGAGCATGCAAAGTTGCAGTGGTCTGAGATGTAGACGAGCAAACGGAACTATGTCCATCGCCGCTACCATAAGACCGATTACTTCCATACACTGAGCCACTGACGGCCGAGAAATGGAATGAAGAGCACTGCAGGAGGTCAGAAGCTTTTATATCCTGACTTCTGTCAGAAAAAATTTCATTTCTACTGAATCTATCAGAGTCCCTAGGAAGGAAACTCTTGTGAGAGGGGAAAGCGAACTCTTTTCTAAGTTCACCTTCCACCCGTGAGACCTCAGAAAGGCCAGAACAATGTCCGTATGGGACTTGGCGACTTGAAGAGTCGACGCCTGGATTAAGATGTTGTCTAAATAAGGCGCCACTGCTATGCCTCGTGGCCTTAGGACTGCCAGAAGGGACCCTAGAACCTTCGTAAAGATTTTCGGCGCCGTGGCTAACCCGAAGGGAAGAGCCACAAACTGGTAATGCCTGTCTAGGAAGGCAAACCTGAGGAACTGGTGATGATTTCTGTGAATCGGGATGTGCAGATAAGCATCCTTTAAGTCCACGGTAGTCATATTGACCCTCCTGGATCATAGGAAGAATGGTTCGGATTGTCTCCATCTTGAAGGATGGGACCCTGAGGAATTTGTTTAGGAACTTGAGATCCAAGATTGGTCTGAAAGTTCCCTCTTTTTTGGGAACTATTTTTTTATTTTTTATTATGTTTTTATTGAAATGCTCAACATGACATATAAAATTTCAAATTTTTTGATTCTTCAGTGCATATACATTGCAAAAAGATAACAATAACAGATTGTCAAACATTCACAGCATGTCCAATCGCGCCCATTGGAGGCAATGTTTATAAGACCATAGGCTAATCACTTAATAACATTGAAATACTGCGTCCAGAGGAGAAGACATTTCAATTACATTATTACCGGAAACCATTATGGAGACCCCTTATCTGAGACTGGACACATTTCTTATGTATACCCGCTTATCAGGGTTAAGGTGATTTTAAATGGTGGGGGGGCTCGCAGCCCCTTAGGGTGTCATGCACGCTTAGATGAGTTCAGTCGCCATGTGTCATTAAGAGAGTGACTTTGTCTTACTTTGCCTGGCTGATTGATAGAATCACCCTGTATTCTGAAGATTACCTAAATATGTAATGTTATGTTATTCCCAGATTGGCAATGTAGGGATAGCTTAGTTATAGCAATATGTTTATGTTTAGTAAAAAAGAGCAGCTAAGTATGTCTTATAAATCTACATAAAAGGTGATGTCTTACAAACCGTTGGTCCCCCTGCGACTCCGGCCGCCAGCCGCTGGGTCTGTACCATATAATTGTAGATCTGGCTATCATACCTTTGCCCTAAGAACAATAAGGGTAAGATGTTAAGTTGGGTGTACATCTGCTTATATATATATATATATATATATATATATATATATATATATATATATATATATATATATATATATATATATATATATATATATATATATATATATAAACTAAGAGGTCACTCCCCTGTTATCGCCTATGTGTATGTGAATATGAACATGGTCTCCTGTTCGCGCCCTGTAGCTCAAGTGCCTTCATATGCAAATTTATAAACATGGAATAACATGTATAACAATTAAAGATGAACTACTGCTAAACCCCAACATTTGCCATGCATTTTCCAGGTTCCAAAAGGAATGTCAATAATGGGGAAACATTTGAGTTACATTATTCAATATAAACTTAATCTTGTAAAACAGAAAATAAAAACTGAGTTAGACACGCATTAAGCAAGACTTACGTGTGCAAATACTATATACTAGGAGGGTATCTAACTAATGGTGCTAAGTCCGGGGTTCCTTTCAACCTGTGTCAAGCCTTATAACTGATTTGCGGTTTATTACTAAGAGGTATGAAAAGTTCCATAGAGTGGCAACTGATAGTCCGGAGATAGTGTTGTTCTTTGTAGCCATCTCTGTCTCGCGGAAAATAGATGGAGACCAGGTCTCACAATGCTGCGGGTTTGGGACACTGGTAGTTATCTCCGGATCAAATTCTCTCCCCTCATCAGGCCTGCCATGCGAGAGGTACTGGGAAGCTGCACCTGACATGCCGTTATTACCCTCTATCGCTTTGAATGTCTCTGTCTCGGGGGGTATCGTATATATTTGGCCATTGCGATGACACAGCTCAGAGTCTATACCTCCCCTCTTTCCAAGCGCGGTCTCCTCTGGCTTATCGGGAGCGAAGAGGGCCTGTGCTGTCACTTCTGGCAGCCATAAGGTAAGAGTTTGTCTTTCGGCAGGATCAGGGCCCCTCAGTGCAGCCTGTAGTGGAGGACCAGCCAGAACTTTATTTCTGCTGTAGTGATAGTAATCTGCCTCGTGGAAGGTGTTGAGTGATGTTAGGTTGCCCCGTTGCTGTAGCTGGACCTGTGCAATGGTAAGATACTCCTCTGTTTGTGCTTCCCCGTGGTCGCCATCTTTATGACCAAGTGTAGTGAAGCATTGATCTAGCGAATCGGCGTGTGAATGGCTATCGCCCGTATTTTCTGTGGAGCCCCAGGGGGGGAGATTTTTGGTATATCCTTTTAAGTATACTGTCCAATTTAGCGAAGCGTGTATTAAGATCTTTATCAAGTTCCTTCTCCCATGCGGATGCCATTTTAGAATAGTGTGCATTCCAGTGATATATGGAACAAGGATCTGACACGCTGCTAGCCCTGTGGCAGTATATGTTGAGCTGTGCAATGTTGCTTGTGAAGTCAGTAAGGCAGATTCTCTCTGCCGGCACTGGTAACCCAGAGGAGCCGGGGGGGTTGCTACCTATAGATGGGCCGCCGCCCTAGGTATTCAGCTTCCGGACTGTGGCCCCGTTGTCATAAAAACAGCAAATATAGTGTTGAATATTGTCACCGTATGTTAGGCAACAGTATTTTGTTGAATTGGATGGCTGGATTTGCTGTTAAGTACTCTGAAATCGGCGGATTAAGGAGAAATCTTGCAGAGCTAACAGTAAGTGCGACCGGTTAAGTACGCTGTTCGGACACGCTCCCCCCCCCTTTTTTGGGAACTATAAACAGGTTTGAATAGAAACCCTGCCCCTGTTCCTCTCTTGGAACTGGGTGGATCACTCCCATAACGAGTAGGTCTTGAACACAATTTAAGAATGCCTCTCTCTATCTGGTTTGCAGATAATTGTGAGAGGAGAAATCTCCCTTTTGGGGATGAACCTTTGAATTCCAGAAGATATCCCTGGGAAACGATCTCTACTGCCCAGGGATCCTGAACGACTTTTGCCCAAGCCTAGGCAAAGAGAGAAAGTCTGCCCCCGACTAGATCCGGTCCCGGATCGGGGGCTACTCCTTCATGCGGTCTTAGAGGCAGCAGCAGGTTTTTTGGTCTGCTTCCCCTTGTTCCAAGCCTGGTTAGGTCTCCAGACTGGTTTGGACTGGGCAAAATCTCCCTCTTGTTTTGCATTAGAGGAAGCTGAAGCTGCGCCACTCTTGAAGTTTTGAAAGGAACGAAAATTATTCTGTTTGGTCCTTAATTTATTGCACCTATCCTGAGGAATGGCGTGACCTTTTCCTCCGGTAATATCAGAAATGATCTCCTTCAGGCCAGGTCCGAATAGGGTCTGTACTTTGAAGGGGATGTTAAGAAGCTTAGATTTTGAATTAACGTCTGCTGACGAGGACTTAAGCCATAGCGCCCTACGCGCCAGAATGGCAAAACCTGAATTCTTAGCCGCTAACTTAGTTAAATGAAAAACGGCGTCAGAAATAAAGGAATTAGCTAACTTAAGAGCTTTAATCCTGTCTAAAATATCATCTAACAGGGTTTCCACCTGTAGAGCCTCCTCAAGAGACTCGAACCAAAAGGCCGCTGCAGCAGTAACTGGGGCAATGCATGCTGGAGAAGAAAACGATGTATAAAAAATTTCTTAAGGAGACCCTCCAATTTTTTATCCATAGGATCTTTGAAAGCACAACTGTCCTCGACGGGGATAGTTGTACGCTTAGCTAGAGTAGAAATTGCTCCCTCCACCTTAGGGACCATCTGCCACGAGTCCCGTATGGCGACATCTATGGGAAACATCTTTTTAAAAGGCAGGAGGGGGAGAGAACGGCACACCTGGTCTATCCCATTCCTTAGTAATAATTTCCGAAAACCTCTTAGGGACTGGAAAAACATCAGTGTAAACAGGCACTGCAAAGTATTTGTCCATTTTACACAACTTCTCTGGAACTACAATGGGGTCACAGTCATCCAGAGTCGCTAAAATCTCCCGGAGCAATAAGCGGAGGTGTTCAAGCTTAAATTTAATTGCTGTCATTTCAGAATCGGATTGAAGTAAAGACTTCCCTGAATCTGAAATGTCACCCTCAGATAGAAACTCCCTTACACCAGTTTCAGAGCATTAAGAGGGTAAATTGGACACAGCTAATAGAGCGCCAGAAAGCTCTGTATTTGTTCTAGCCCCAGAGCTGTCTCGCTTTCCTTGTAATCCTGGCAGTTGGGACAATACCTCTGCGAGGGTAGAATTCATAACTGCCGCCATGTCCTGTAAGGTAAAAGAATTAGACGCGCTAGATGTACTTGGCGTCACTTGAGCAGGAGTTATAGGTTCTGACACATGGGGAGAGCTAGATGGCATAACCTCCCTTTTTTCAGTCTGAGAATCCTCTGGTGATAAATCTTTAAAAGCCATAATATGGTCTTTATAGTTTATAGATACTTCAGTACATTTGGTACACATTCTAAGAGGGGGTTCCACAATGGCTTCTAAACATATTGAACAAGGAGTTTCCTCTATGTCAGACATGTTTAACAGACTAGTAATGACACCAGCAAGCTTGGAAAACACTTTAATAAATGTGAAACAGCAATTAAACAAAAACGGTACTGTGCCTTTAAGAGAAAAAAAACTAGCACTTAAACTGCAAAACACTGTTAAAATGTAGTAAAGTCTTCGAAATTTTTACAGTGTGTGTAAGGGACTAAAGCAACATCGCACCCACTTGTAAATGGATGATTAACCCCTTAGCCCCCAAACCGGATTTAAAAAAGGTCAACCACCGGTAAAAGACAGTTAAGCACCTTGCCACAGCTCTGCTGTGGCTCCTACCTGCCCTCAAATACAATTAGGGAAGAAATAAGCCCTCTATAGTGGTCCTCAGATGCAAGAGGACTCCTCTAGGGAAGCTGGATGTCTCAGTCTGAAAGAAACTGTGCATCTAAAGCGCGAAAATAGGCCCCTCCCACCATGTACTCGATGTCAGAGGGGCCTTAAGGAAATACTCCTAGGAGTATCTGACTAGCCATGTGGAAAAACTAGGCCCCAACAAAAGACTTCACCCTCAGAAAAAAAAGTCTTACTTATGTCCTCTTTGCAACTTCCTGTTGGGAAGGAGAATATCCCACAAGTAATGGATGAACCCGTGGACTGGATACACCTTACAAGAGAAATTTAAACAAAGGGAGTCATAGGAATAATGTCTGCAGCAATCTCTGAGTTAGTGCTGTCCCAGAAAATAAGAGCTGCACATACCTTGGTGCTGAGCGACAGCATGAACGGTCCCACAGCTATCAAGAAGTCTTCTTACCTCCTTGCCATTCTGTGGAGACATACAGGGCCTTAGTAATTGCTAAGAACATATTGAGAAGGGCAGCACACAGTATGGGAGGCGCAGTGAGAAATTAATCCCACCAGTTCCCAATGCTTTAAAGCCACCTGTAGCTCTGCTAACAAGAGGCTGACCAGGACCCGGCTACACCCTGTAATAAAATAGTACTCACTGGTACCATTTAAAAATAAGAAACTCTTGATTGAAGAATCTAAACTAACACCTCACTTTACCTCTTCCTATTACTAACACAGGCAAAGAGAATGACTGGGTTGGGAAGGAAGGGAGAAGCTATTTATACAGCTCTGCTGAGGTGCTCTTTGCCTCCTCCTGTTGACCAGGAGGCGTAATCCCACAAGGATGAAATCCGTGGACTCATCGTATCTTGAAAAAGAAATGATCTTTTCCTGAATATACTACATTACCTATTTTTCATATAAATTTGTTGACAATCTGTACCTATACAACAGACAACAAACTGTAAAGAGTTATTTAAATGTGTTGTATTTTTAACTCAATTAGCTCATTTAAATGTATATTAAGCTTTTCTAAATCTTTTGTTACTGCAGTTTCAAGTTCTGAATTCATATTTGTTATTTCAAAATAAACACATTTTTAAAATTATAGTACCATATAACAAGACCATCATGCAAATTATTATTTAATAAAAACTTAAAATAAAACTGTCCCATAGACACAAGGTTTTAGAGAGAAAAACAAGACCAATTCTACACTCTGTTTATTTTTTTTCTCCACTGTAAAGTTAAAATGTAATTTAAAATAAAAGTTCCATTGAAATAGTTACATCCACCCCAGGTTACAGCTTTAAAAAAAAAAAGAAAAAAAAAAAAAAAAAAAAGCGCTGAGTGTTCAACATTTTCTATTCAGGATATAGTAACCTGTGGGTGAGGGGCTGAGCCCTTAGCCTTCCTGATCCAAATTCTAGGAAGGAAACTGTACTCATATAGTAGCCAAATATCTTGGTAAGCACAAAAAGCATGAAGCTAAACCACAGTTCAGTTATTGCTTGAGTTTGCAATCATATAGTGCGGAAGAGACACCTCATTACCCAAGTAAACCCAATGAGATGCTAAGTGTGCAAATAAAATGCAAGAGTGATGAAGGTGGGGAAGAACAGGTGCAGTGGTGTGCAAGAAGTGGATGTAAAAAAACAAACAGCTTCTGTGCTGACAAAAGCAAACAGAAGCATCAAAAAATGCAGCAGGGCTAGAATTAAAAAGGTATAGGATAAAAATAATTAGTAGGGAGAAAAATCAGTGGGCACATACAAAGCACTTACCAAAATTGTGAATTGAAAGTATCTGTATTCCACAGAGTAGCCCAAGAAATTCGGTGCAAAAATGCATGCAGACAGATATTGGGGCATGTTTGGCACATTTTAGAGACAGAATACATAACTTTGGCTTCACAATTAAGGCAAGGGCTTCAGAACTGTAAAACTTTAACCCTTAACAACAGAGGCGTACCCTGTATGTTGCCTGTCGCAAGGATCTTCCAGGGCTTTAAAAGTGCAGGCCTCAGAGTCAGCAGCAAGAAATAGCGTGGTCTGGCCACTGTCAGAGAGAGCCACACTGTTAAAGCCCTCTTAGTGCAAGTGGTTAAAAAAATAATATATATATATATATATATATATATATATATATATATATACACACACACACACATACATACATACACACACACACACAGGAAAAAAAAAAAAACACGTTCTAATCAGTTTGCGAACTGTAAGTGGTCATCTTAAACTAACTTGAGATTTTGCATCTGCAGCATCTTATTCAGCAACAAAAAATATCCATACCAGTTCCTAAAATGCAACACAAAGGAACAGTTCAAATGTACTGTAGATGGGATATTTGTCTGCCTTCCATTGAATAGAGAGAAAATCAATATGGTTACCATACAAATTTCAAACTGAAATAAGAATTGTTCTTTAAAACAAAATACAATTAAAAAAACAGAAGTGGTTAAGCTGGGTTTAAGTACACTTAAAGTAAAAATGAAAAATAATTGGTAGAATTTTACCCTTAGGCTGCCAGACAGCAATGCAATTAAGCCCTTGACAAACAAGGGATAAATATACACACCAGTGCACATGCAATAAGAGCCATTGCCTGCCTTACTGAACTGCAGATGAACACAGGGAGTGAAAGGATTATAAAATATAGAGAAGTCCTGAACACAGCTTCATTTAGCAGATACACTAAATACAACAGTCCTATTTCCCCACCTTCAACACCTTGCAAGAAAGGTCTAGAATGCTTGAAGGGTGGTGTTTTAGAGCACCCACATCTGAGGGTTTTGAGCAAGATGTGCTTTTTTCTTGCTCCTCCTCCCCTGTGCAAAAAAACACCAGACAGAGACTGTAGCTCTGGGCCAGCACAAGGCACAGTCTGGTTTGATAAAATCCAGCTGGTGGATATAGCCCAGCAGGACTATGTTTGTCATGCTGTCACATTCACATCCCTGAGAGACGGGGCCCCCTGTGAACAGACTTCATTTGGCAGGATGGGCATGACATTGTCTGGCTGCACCACAGAGCCTCCCTGAGCAAGGATCTGCTGGATAGTTTTGCGCAAGTTTGGATGCAGCCTTCCATGTGTCTGGTAGAAGATTTCAAGAGCGCAGGTTTTCAAGGGTCCAGAGCTCAGGTCCTCGTACAAAGGGATTGTATACATCCTAGATGTCTGGAAAAAAAAATATAAAAAAATATTTATTATCAGAAAAATAAAAAACAAATCATTCAAACGCTCAGTTGAACATTCATGTAAAATTATGTCCAAGCTTTTTCACACAAGGGTACCACATTTACTTGTTTTCTCTTTCACTCAGAGGGCCAATGAGACATTTTCAGAAACACTACAAATCAAAACATTCTTTTCTTGGCTTGTTTATCAGTTCTGTAGATGGCAAAACAAATCTATCACATTTTTCAAACCCATATTAAAAGTTTGTTAACCGACTATACATTTAGTGTGATGGCCCCTGCTAAAATCTGTTGGCGCTCTACAAATAACCGATAATAATAATAAGCAGCAGCAGCACATAACAGGTACTCACCTGGCAGAGTAGGAAGTGTCGCACCTGAGGCAAGTCCGGTTGGTAATTATTTCGCACCACAATCTGTAACCAGCGAATTCGGATCTCAGTATTCATGGTTGCCAAATCAGCAGAATAACATAGGGATAGCTGCATCATCACCTCTGAAGTAGGAGAGAATGATCACAGGAAACATTAGGAAAGCACTTATAAAGACAAATGTTACCAGAAGAATATTTGTGCAAAAAAAAAAGTGTATGAAATCAATAATATAATTTATGCCTGCTAAATTAATTTCTTTAATGGTAGTGAGAGTCCAAGATCCATTACTCCTGGAAATTATACTCCTAACCATTAGGAGGAGGCAAAGATCCCAAAACTCCAAGAATGCTTAAAACCCCTCCCACATTACAGGAAACTAGTCTGATGTATAGCCAAAGCAGAAAAGAAGATGTTAGGAAAAGAAAATAAGCGTAAAACAAAAAGGAGCAGGAAAAAAAATAAAAATGAAGTAGAGGTGCATACTTAAAATGTCGCCAGAAAAACTAAAATAATCACAATAGAAAATAATGGGTGGGGCAAGTGGACTCTCGCCACCATGAAAAACTAATTTATCAGTCAAGCATAAATTATATTTTCTTTAATAAATGTAGTGAGAGTCCACAATCCATTACTCCTGGGAACCAATACCCAAGCTGTGGAATCCATGAGTAATCTTGGCAGCACCAGATATACTGTTCCAAATATATTGGATGATTCATTTTTTTTAATTTTTTTTTTATATGCAGAAAAAAAACCCACACACAATAATAATTAATGCCCAGGATACAGTCGCATGAAGGACTTTCCTACCAAAAGCTGCTTCAGAAGAAGCATAAACATAAAAATGGTCTTTCTTATATACTTTTGTTAAATTCCACATAGGAGAAACTGGTTTAATAACTGGCTTAATCCTGAATAAGTCCTGGACAAAATTTTGAAAATCTGAAATTTTGAAAAAACTCGTTAAAACGAGAATTTTTTTTTTTTTAAGAATTCTAAAACAAGTGCCAACTAAACCCATGTGCCACACACCAGGAAATAAAAGCCATCCAAACCTTGTGATACATTTTCCTAGTAACAGGTTTAAAGGCCTGAATCAAAGTTTCAATTACAGAATCAGAAAAAGCTCAGTCTTAAAATAAAAAAAAAGTGTTCAATCTCCAAGCCATCAAGAGATTTTTAATCCCGACCTTGAGACAGGTGACTCAGAGGAAGAGGGCAACTAGACATCTGCACCAGATCTGAAAACCAAGCACTGCGAGGCCAAGCTGGAGCAATCAAGATTAATGATGATACCTCCTGGCTGATCCTGGCTATTACCCTTGGTAACAGAACAAAAAGGTGGAAAAATGTAGGCCAGACAAAACAACCAACAAACTACTAGTGTGTCCACAAACTCAGCCTGAGGATCCCTGGACCTTGCAAAGTATATGGTGAACTTGTTTTTAGAACGAGAAGCCAATTAAATCTACTTACAGAAGACCCCACAGATGATATTAAGGGATTGGATTAAGGGATTGGCAGCTGAAAAAGTCTGCTTCCAAATTGCTCACCCCTAGAATATGTACTGCAGAAATTAAAAAGACATTGCATTGTACCCACTGCAGAATTTGGGAAACCTCCCTCATTGCCAAGGAACTGCGAGTACCCCCTTGATAATTGATGTAAACCACTGCCGAGACATTGTCTGACTGGAAATGCAGATAAGTCTCTCTTTTCCCCCAGGAGAGGCCAAAACGAAAGGGCCCTGAAAACTGCATGCAGTACCAGAATACTTATGGGCAACTTAGTCTCCCAAAGTAACCAAACTCCCTGTGCTCTCTGGGATCCCGACACTGCACCCCAACTTGAAAGACGTGCATCTGTCGCGATCACAGTCTAATTTAGACAGAAAAGGATGCCCCCAGAACAATGGACCGATGAGTGATCCACTAGGAAAGAGATTGACTTGCTTTGGCATCCAAAAAAAAAATCTTTTGAGCCATCTGAGTGTAATCCCTGTACCGCTGACGAAGCATACAAAGCTGAAAATGTCTTGTGGAACCTAAAACTTCCATACAAAGAGCTACAGAAGGAGAATGAACTGACAGAAGATTTACACAAGCCGTGACTAACTTAACCCTAGTCTGTTCTGTCAAAGAGGAATTGCCTGATATTTCGGTTATGTACTGTACTCTTTAGTCAGGTTCAGACTGATATGCTACAGGAAAGTTCTTCTCTGTGAAAGGCACATATTGAGCAAAAAGAGGCTGCTTCTAGGGTGGTAACTAGCCATAGAACAAGATATTATGCTATTGTTCGTTCCCAGGTTGAGTGCTTCTCTCTTTTTATTGATGCAAATTATGACACTTAGGGAAGTCTTCCTAAGTGTGATACGGGAATCAAGACGTGGACCCGTTGCTCAGTGTGCCTAGAGGGATATGGCTGCACCTCACTGACGAGGCCCACACTAGGCCACAACGTACGTCTGGGTTTTTTCCTGTTTCTCTCGTTCAGAGAGGGATTGCCTGGTATTACGGTGCTGGACTGTACTGTTTAGTCAGGATCAGACTGATATGCTACAGGAAAGTTCTTCTCTGTGAAAGGCACATATTGAGCAAAAAGAGGCTGCTTCTAGGGTGGTAACTAGCCATAGAACAAGCTATTATGCTATTGTTCGTTCCCAGGTTGAGCGCTTCTCTCTTTTTATTTATGCAAATTATGTCCAGTTAAGGAACAACCAAAACTAAGCTCATCACTGATATGAGAGCCCAGAACCTTTGCAAAAATTCTGGGAGTGGTATCCAGACCAAATGGAAGAGCAACAAACTGAAAATGCTTGTCCATGAATGCATGAGGATTCCTTTGAATAGGGATATGAAGATAAGCATCCTTCAGATCTAGAGAGAGGACATGAACTGTTCTCTTTGAAAAATAGGTTCCATATTGAAAGAAGGAACCCTGAGAAGCTTATTTAAAGTTTTCAAATCCAGAACTGGTCTGTAAGTTACTTTTTTCTTGGGAGCAATAAAGAGGTTGGAATAATATCCCTGACCTTGTTCCAAATCTGGAACTATTAGTCACAAAGATTCCAGATCTGAAATAGAGTGAAAAAAGGCTCCTGACTTTGCAGAATTCTTGGCACCATGAGACAGAAGAAACCTTCACCTGGGAGACTTTGATCTGAAACCTATTCTGTTATCCTTGAGAAATGTTCAGAACCCATGGATCTTGAACATAATAAAACAAAGCCCCCTGAAAAAGGCGTAATCTGTCCCCTACCAGAAGATCTGGATTGGGGGACACACCTTAATGCAGACTTGGTAGTGGAAACAGGCTTTTTGGACTGTTTGGATCTATTCCAAGTAGGGTTTGGCTGTCAGCAGAAACTGGAAGAGCCCTGCTTCTGGGAAGGACGACGACTTCTGGTTCTTAGACGAAATGAACGAAAATGGTTAGAAGTCCTTAGACTTCTTTTCCTGGGGGAGAAAAGCTTGTTTGCCCCCAGTCAACATAGAAATGTCATCCATACCAGACCCAAACAACAAGGGACAGAAGTCTAGATTTAGAAATCATATCAGCAGACTATGATTTAAACCACAAGGCCCTCCTAGTCAAAATTGCTAGTGCCATATCCTTAGCATTGATCTTATAGGGACATGAAACCCAATTTGTTTTCTTTCATGATTCAGATAGAGCATGTGCTTTTAAAAATATTTCCAATTAACGTCTATTATTTAATTTGTTTTGTTATCTTAGTATAATTTGTTGAAAAGTATACCTAGGTAGGCTCAGGAGCTGCTGATTGGTGGCTGCACATATATGCTCCTTCAACAAAGAATACCAAGATAATGAAGCAAATTAAATAGAAATAAGAAAGTTGTATTTTCTATCTGAAAAATGAAAGAAAATTTTGGGGTTTCAAGTCCCTTTAATATCAACAAGGGCATAAAAAAATTAAAGCATTAGCGGTCTTCAAGAGTTTTAATTGGATTAGAAAACTTCACCAACAGACTCCTCAGAAAGCTGCTCAGATAAACCCTCACATCAAAGGGTAGAGGCCGCAGCAACACAAGCAATACTAATTGCTTGCCTAAAAAGAAAACTTGCTTCCTAAAAGGACTTTCTATTAAAATTACTAATTTTCCTATCCATAGGCACTATACTCAAGAGGAACAGTAGTACATTTAGTCAAAGTGGAAATAGCCCCGTCCACTTTAGGAATAGTTTCCCAAAGCTCAAAATTAGAAGCAGGCAAAGGAAACATCATTTTGAGCAGGATTAAAAGGGATACCAGTCTTATACCACTCTTTAGAAATTATCTCAGAGATAGCATCAGGAACTAGAATACCTCAGAAGACTTAGCAGAGAGTTTAAAAACTAAATCCAGCTGTTTAACAGACTTCTCTTAAAACAGAACAAATGAATTCAAGTTTAAAAACAAAAAAGAGGAAGATTCAGTTTCTTGATCAGAGACTGACTCTTGATCCTCTGAAAATACTTCACCCTCAGATGATAAATCAGACAAACCAGGGTCTGGAACATTCAGCTTAACACACAGACTTACTTAAATCAGAAAAGCTAGTAGAGGGATTATCAGAAATCACCTTATTGTGCTTACTTGGAGAGGACATGGAAGCCAACACCTCATATATAGTTGAGTGTACAAAATCTCTAAAGGGACATGCAACACAAATTTTTTCTTTCACGATTTAGAAAGAGCATGAACTTTTAAACAACTTTCTAATTTACTTCTATTATCTAATTTGTTTCATTCTTTTGATATACTTTGCTGAAAAGCATATCTAGATAGGCTCAGTAGTTGCTGATTGGAGGGTGGCCATGTGATGCCTTGTGCGATTGGCTTACCCATGTGCATTACTATTTGTTCAGCAATGGATATCTAAAGAATGAAGCAAATTAGATAATAGAAGTAAATTGGAATGTTGTTAAAAATTGTATTATCTACCTGAATCCTAAAAGAAAAAAAATGGGGTTTAGTGTCCCTTTAAATCCTGGAGAAAAATCTGAAGAACTCCCCTGTGTAGAACAGAGGGAGGACAGATACCCTTAGGAGCATGAGCAGAATTAGACTGATCAAAATGCATAATATGATCTATACATGATTTGCAAAGCTGAGCCCCTTGCTCATTATTATATCAACCAGATAGCAAAAAAATAAACTTACTAAATATTAATAGAAAAGTGTTCAGAGGATCTAGTTTCTGAGGTACAAGTATTAACAGAAGAGGGGACAGAATCAGAATGCTCCATAATAAAAGAGTAACTGGCAGGTAATGAGTAAATCAAAATACAAATAATGATTTAAATATAACATTAAAGGCAAGATAAAGTAACCTTACACCCAATAATGCAGCTCTTGGAAGCAATTCAAATCTTACCCCTTCACCAGAGTCTAAAGCAAGATTCATGAGCGTTAATAATCCATAGAGTACTCGAAGACTACATGCCAAACATACAGATGTGCACAAGATACTAAGTTTGACAAAAAATTAAGCATACACCCAAGCCTAAAATGCCTGATCAAATGGTCCCCAGGCTATGATATACCCATAAAAGATTAAACTACCAATAGCCTATAGACTAATCAGGTGCCAAACAACCCCAAAACCTACCTGACAAACACCCATAGTACTGGACTTATCATAGGCAAAAAAAAATGCTTCAGTAGATAACCAATCCAGTGCAGTACATGACAGCAGAGGATCTTAATATATAGAGTATAACGAAGAACCAACAGGAGGCGGCTAGGGACTGGTGCCTGCAACTCCTATGGCAGGCCTGCGACTAACGCCCATAGGGAACCCTTCACACAAACACCTTGAGCACCTTACTCCTGCGAAGGCAAAATATAAGACCAGTTTCCTGCAAGGTGGGAGGGCTTTTGAGGTCTCTTGGAGTTTTGGGATGTTTGCTGCCTCCTAGTGGTCAGATGTATAATTCCCAGGAGTAACGGATTGCAGACTCAACACCTTTATAAAAGAAAAAAGGGGTTTATTCAAAATGGATATTATACATTGCAGAACTCCTCTAACAGATCACTCAAATACTTAGCACTCTCTGCATATAAATAACTACAAATACCCCTACTCATATTCTACTTATAAGGTTACGACTACCAACTCACTAATCCTTTCTTTTCCATAACCCAACACTTCACTTCTAAATGAGTTTACTTCCCAAAAGCTCACTTATGTGAATACTTTAGATAGAGAAAAAAAATTGCACATTTGTATCTTGGCACGTGCATAAGATTACACATCATGACAAGAGATCCACACCTCCAAGCTCACATCGCAGCACTTCACAAAGTACATATTTTAAGGGCACCTCCTGAGAACAAAGGCTCACTGCCATTTGAGCTCCCAGAGGCCGATGATGTAATCTCCAACAACTATTACCCCAAAGCAGCATTTTCTCTCTTAAAAGGGACAGTGTACTATAAAAACAAAATTTATGCTTACCTGATAAATTTATTTCTCTTGTGGTGTATCCAGTCCACGGATTCATCCATTACTTGTGGGATATTCTCCTTCCCAACAGGAAGCTGCAAGAGGATCACCCACAGCAGAGCTGTCTATATAGCTCCTCCCCTAACTGCCACCTCCAGCCATTCGACCGAAGACAAACAAGAGAAAGGAGAAACTATAAGGTGCAGTGGTGACTGTAGTTTAAAAAACAAAAAACACCTGCCTTAAAATGACAGGGCGGGCCGTGGACTGGATACACCACAAGAGAAATAAATTTATCGGGTAAGCATAAATTTTGTTTTCTCTTGTAAGGTGTATCCAGTCCACGGATTCATCCATTACTTGTGGGATACCAATACCAAAGCTATAGGACATGGATGAAGGGAGGGACAAGGCAGGCACTTAAATGGAGGGCACCACTGCCTGTAAAACCTCTCTCCCAATAACAGCCTCCGAAGAAGCAAAAGTATCAAATTTGTAGAATTTAGAAAAGGTATGAAGCGAAGACCAAGTCGCCGCCTTACAAATCTGTTCAACAGAAGCCTCATTTTTAAAAGCCCATGTGGAAGCTACCGCTCTAGTGGAATGAGCTGTAATTCTCTCAGGAGGCTGCTGGCCAGCAGTCTCGTAAGCAAAGCGGATTATGCTTCTTAACCAAAAAGAAAGAGAAGTTACCGAAGCCTTTTGGCCTCTCCTCTGTCCAGAGTAAACCACAAACAAAGCAGATGTTTGACGAAAATCTTTAGTGGCTTGTAAATAGAATTTTAAAGCACGGACCACATCAAGATTGTGTAATAGACGTTCCTTCTTTGAAGAAGGGTTAGGACATAGTGAAGGAACAACAATCTCCTGATTGATATTCTTATTAGATACAGCTTTAGGAAGAAACCCAGGTTTGGTACGCAACACTAGCTTATCAGCATGGAAAATGAGATAAGGAGAAACACATTGTAAAGCCGATAACTCAGAAACTCGTCGAGCCGAGGAGACAGCTACCAAAAACAGAACTTTCCAAGACAACAGCTTGATATCTATGGAATGCAAAGGTTTAAACGGAACCCCTTGAAGAACTTTAAGAACTAAATTTAAACTCCATGGCGGAGCAACAAGTTTAAACACAGGCTTGATTCTAACTAAAGCCTGACAAAACGCCTGAACGTCTGGAGTATTAGCCAGACGCTTGTGCAAAAGAATAGACAGAGCAGAAATCTGTCCCTTTAAGGAACTAGCAGACAATCCCTTCTCCAATCCTTCTTGGAGAATAGATAATATTCTAGGAATCCTGACCTTACTCCATGAGTAACCCTTGGATTCACACCAATGAAGATATTTACACCATATCTTATGATAGATTTTTCTGGTAACCGGCTTTCGAGCCTGAATTAAGGTATCAATGACCGATTCAGAGAAACCACGCCTTGATAAAATCAAGCGTTCAATCTCCAAGCAGTCAGACGAAATTAGGTTTGGATGGTTGAAAGGACCCTGAAGTAGAAGGTCCTGCCTCAGTGGCAGGGTCCATGGTGGACAGGATGACATGTCCACCAGGTCTGCATACAAAGTCCTGCGTGGCCACGCAGGTGCTATCAAAATCACCGAAGCTCTCTCCTGCTTGATCTTGGCAATCAGACGAGGGAGCAGAGGAAACGGTGGAAACACATAAGCCACATTGAAGGACCAAGGCGCTGCTAGAGCATCTATCAGCGTTGCCTTGGGGTCCCTGGACCTGGTCCCGTAACAAGGAAGCTTGGCGTTCTGGCGAGATGCCATGAGATCCAGTTCTGGTTTGCCCCAAAGTTGAATCAACTGTGCAAATACCTCCGGATGGAGTTCCCACTCTCCCGGATGAAAAGTCTGCAGACTTAGAAAATCCGCCTCCCAGTTCTCGACTCCTGGGATATGGATAGCAGATAGATGGCAAGAGTGAACCTCTGCCTATAGAATTATCTTTGAAACCTCCAACATTGCCAGGGGGCTCCTTGTTCCCCCCTGATGGTTGATGTAGGATACAGTCGTGATATTGTCCGACTGAAATCTGATGAACCTGACCCCAGCTAGCTGAGGCCACGCCTGAAGAGCATTGAAAATAGCTCTTAGTTCCAGAATGTTTATCGGAAGGAGTGCCTCCTCCTGAGTCCAGAAGCCCTGAGCCTTCAGGGAGTTCCAGACTGCACCCCAGCCCAGAAGGCTGGCATCTGTCATTACTATAGTCCAATCTGGCCTGCGGAAGCTCATCCCCTTGGACAGATGGACCTGAGATAGCCACCAGAGAAGAGAATCCCTGGTTTCTTGATCCAGATTTAGTAGAGGGGACAAATCTGTGTAATCCCCATTCCACTGACTGAGGATGCAAAGTTGCAGCGGTCTGAGATATAGGCGGGCAAACGGTACTACGTCCATTGCCGCTACCATTAAACCGATTACTTCCATACACTGAACTTTGGAATAAAGAACACGGCAAGAGTCTAGAAGTTTTGACAATCTGGCCTTCGTTAGGTAAATCTTCATTTCTACCGAATCTATCAGAGTTCCTAGGAATGAAACTCTTGTTAGAGGGGATAGAGAACTCTTTTCTTCGTTCACCTTCCACCCATGGGACCTCAGAAATGCCAGAACAATGTCCGTATGGGAGCTGGCGATTTGAAAAGTCGACGCCTGTATCAGAATGTCGTCTAAGTAAGGGGCTACTGCTATACTCCGCGGCCTTAGGACCGCTAGGAGGGACCCTAGAACCTTCGTAAAGATTCTTGGTGCCGTGGCCAACCCGAAGGGAAGAGCCACAAACTGGTAGTGCTTGTCTAGAAAGGCAAACCTGAGAAAACGATGATGATCTTTGTGTATCGGGATGTGAAGATAAGCATCCTTTAAGTCTACTGTAGTCATATATTGACCCTCCTGGATCATAGGAAGGATGGTTCGAATAGTCTCCATCTTGAAGGATGTGACTCTGAGAAATTTAAGATCTTGAGATCTAAGATTGGTCTGAATGTTCCCTCTTTCTTGGGAACTACAAACAGATTTGAATAGAAGCCCTGCCCCTGTTCCTCCTGCGGAACTGGGTGGATCACTCCCATAACTAGGAGGTCTTGAACACAATGTAAGAATGCCTCTCTCTTTATCTGGTTTGCAGATAAATGTGAGAGATGAAATCTCCCTTTTGGGGGAAAGGTTTTGAATTTCAGAAAATAACCCTTAGACACAATTTCCAATGCCCAGGGATCCTGGACATCTCTTGCCCAAGCCTTGTTTTGTGTTAGAGGAAGTTGAAGCTGCGCCACTCTTGAAGTTTCGAAAGGGCCGAAAACTAGACTGTTTGGTCCTTAATTTGTTGGACCTATCTTGAGGAAGGGCGTGACCTTTTCCTCCAGTGATGTCAGAAATGATCTCCTTCAGTCCAGGCCCGAATAGGGTCTGTCCTTTGAAGGGAATGTTGAGAAGTTTAGACTTTGAAGTCACGTCAGCTGACCAGGATTTAAGCCATAGCGCCCTACGCGCCTGAATAGCAAAATCTGAATTTTTAGCCGTTAGCTTGGTTAAATGAACAACGGCGTCAGAAACAAATGAATTGGCTAGCTTAAGGGCCTTAAGCTTGTCAATAATATCTTCCAACGGGGTTTCAACCTGTAGAGCCTCCTCTAGAGACTCAAACCAGAAAGCAGCAGCAGCAGTGACTGGGGCAATGCATGCAAGACGCTGGAGAATAAAACCTTGTTGAATAAAAATTTTCTTAAGGTAACCCTCTAATTTTTTGTCCATTGGATCTAGAAAAGCACAACTGTCCTCGACAGGGATAGTGGTACGCTTAGCTAGAGTAGAAACTGCTCCCTCCACCTTAGGGACCGTCTGCCACAAGTCCCGTGTAGCGGCGTCTATAGGAAACATCTTTTTAAAAACAGGAGGGGGAGAGAACGGTACACCTGGTCTATCCCATTCCTTAGTAATAATTTCAGAAAACCTCTTAGGGATTGGAAAAACATCAGTGTAAGTAGGTACTGCATAGTATTTATCCAATCTACATAATTTCTCTGGGACTACAATAGCGTCACAGTCGTCCAGAGTTGCTAAGACTTCCCTGAGCAATATGCGGAGGTGTTCAAGCTTAATTTTAAATGTAGACATATCAGAATCAGGTTGAAGTGTCTTCCCTGAATCAGAAAAATCACCCACAGATTGAAGCTCCCCTGCTTCGGCTTCAGTACATTGTGAGGGTGTATCAGACATAGCCACTAAAGCGTCACAGAGCTCTGTATTTATTCTAGTCCCAGAGCTGTCTCGCTTTCCTTGTAATCCTGGCAGTTTAGATAATACCTCTGTAAGGGTATGATTCATAACTGCTGCCATGTCTTGTAAGGTATACGCAATGGGCGCGCTAGATGTACTTGGCGTCCCCTGAGCGCGAGTTATAGGTTCTGACACGTGGGGAAAATTAGACGGCATAACTTCCTCCTTGTCAATTTCTTCTGGTGATAAATTTTTTAAAGCCAGAATATGGTCTTTGTAATCTATAGTAAAATCAGGGCATTTGGTACACATTCTAAGAGGGGGTTCCACAATGGCTTCTAAACATAATGAACAATGAGTTTCCTCTATGTCAGACATGTTTAAACAGACTAGTAATGAGACCAGCAAGCTTGGAAAACACTTTAATAACTGAACAAGCAAAAAATAAAAACGGTACTGTGCCTTTAAGAGAAAAAAAACAATCACATAAACTGCAAAACAGTGAAAAAAGCAGTAAATTCTACGAATTTTTTACAGTGTGTATAATAGACTAAAATAGCATTGCACCCACTTGCAAATGGATGATTAACCCCTTAGTTTCAAAACCGGATCAAAAAAACGATATAACCGTTTTTAAACAGTCACAACCAACTGCCACAGCTCAACTGTGGCTCCTAACTTTGGAAGGCACAAAAACCCTGTAGAGGGGTCCTATATGTCAGGGGACTCCTTCAGGGAAGCTGGATGTCTCAAGCCGCAAAAACTACTGCGCAATTAGGGCGCGAAAATAGGCCCCTCCCAACATGTACTCACAGTGAGAGGGCCTTAAAAAAACTATCCCTAGGAAAAAACTAGTCAGCCATGTGGAAAAACTGGGCCCCAGAATAAAGTTTTATCACCATTTGTAATAAACGTTTATATACATCAAACAAACGTTATATCTACTAAGTAATGAGAGCAAATAACAAGAATATTACCCTTTACAGCAAGCATGATACCAGTCGTTATTAAATCACTGTAATCAGGCTTACCTTAAATAAATCAGGCACTGTCAGCATTTTCTAGCTTATCATCTCTCTAGAAAAATTAAAAACTGAACATACCTCAGAGCAGGTAATCCTGCACGCCATTCCCCCAGCTGAAGTTACCCATCTCTTCAGTTATGTGTGAGAACAGCAGTGGACCTTAGTTACAAACCGCTAAGATCATCAAAAACCTCAGGCAGACTCTTCTTCTATTTTCTGCCTGAGGCCAAAATAGTACAACTCCGGTACCATTTGAAAATAATAAACTTTTGATTGAAGATAAACTACATTAAATCACCACACATCTCTTGATACTTCCCTTGTCGAGAGATGCAAGAGAATGACTGGAGGTGGCAGTTAGGGGAGGAGCTATATAGACAGCTCTGCTGTAAGTGATCCTCTTGCAGCTTCCTGTTGGGAAGGAGAATATCCCACAAGTAATGGATGAATCCGTGGACTGGATACACCTTACAAGAGAAATTAGTATCTCCTTAAAGGAACATGAAACCAACATTATTCTTTCACGATTCAGATAGAGAATACAATTTTAAAAAAAGTTTCCAATTTACCTCTATTATCACATTTGCTTTGTTCTCTTGTTATTGTTTGTTGAAGATATATCTAGATAGGTACATGTCTGAAGCACTACATGACAGGAAATAGTGCTGCCATCTAGTGCTCTTTCTAATGTATGTTTCAAAACTGCGACCATATAGTGCTGAAGACACTTGCACACTCCCAAACATACCTTCTGCTTTTCAACAACAAACAACAAGAAAACAAAGAAAATTTGATAAAAGAAGTACATTGGAAAGTTGTTTAAAATTGTATGTTCTATCTGAATCATGAATAAATAAAAGTTAAGTAAGAGGGATACTCCAAATACGGTGTCTTAGCCGAAACACGTAAGCTTATTTTACCTGCTGTTCTTAGAGAGTTACTGCTGTAGCCTGTGGACTTCCATTGTTATTAAGTATATATAATATACATTAAGTTTTATATATCAATTCATTTTGGAATATCACTCATTGAATTAATCATTTACTCGCCTTGCATAGCGAAAGTTATACTCTCCCCAAGAATCTGCTGTGTCTGTTATTGGGAACAAGAAGTGCTTGTGGAGCGTTGCTTTCCTTTACCTGCTCTTTTCTGCCTTAGTGGATTTCCTTGATGGCATGGTGGTCAGTCGTCTGCAGATGGGGCAAGCTAAACTGAAAGGTTGAACCTGAGACGACACAAGCTGCAACAGAATGTTTAATGCACAGGCGCAATCCATTGCGGCTGCTCGTCAGGATTTACTATTCTGAGCCTTCTCTATAACGGCTGGATCTGTGGTCTGTTCTAGAGCACCCTCAATACTCAAGCAGAACAAGGTTGTTGTAAAGCTGTGGTCGGGCCAGTAGAGATTATTGCATTTATACCGAATGTTGAATGATACTTAAAGTCATCCGGCGACCCATTAAGCTCAGTACCTTCCTTTTAGCTTGACGAAGGTTAATGCTCAACTCCAAATACCCTGACAAATTCAGCAGTGGCTAGCTTGGGGGAGTTTTAAGTATTCAGAATCACTCATTTGGTTCTAACCATTGAGTATACTTGACACTTAGCATCATTTACTTACTTATTTATGAATGCATGACAAAAACAATAGTCCCATCAGAAAAAAAAAAAAAATCACTTCTTTTCCTATCTGAATCATGACAGAAAAAAAAATGGGTTTTATGTCCCTTTAATGTGTTTCAAATTACTTGTTATACCAGCAGCAGAGTTTAAAATGTATGGGAAATTATTCTTTATGGATATTTTTGTACATGAAATAGCTGTTTCTGCTAACTGAAACCACAACCTCATACAATGGGCTGATCTTGTAGGAGAGAAAACCCTCTATCTAATCTATTTAAACAATGTTGTCCTTATCTTCTTTAGTACTTTTTACTCAAAGGCCAAAACTTAAAGGGACAGTTCACCCAAACATTTTCTCCCTTTAAATTGTTCCCAAGGATTCATTTTACCTGCTGGAGTGTTTTAAATTGTTTACAAGTAGCTCCTTTATCCCTAATTTGGCATTTAAAATAGCCGATTTAGCATGTGGTATCCCAACCTACACTGAAAGTTTCTATATTGGAGTATATTCTATTGAATTAGCCTAAGTAAAACAACCAGCAGAAGAGATTACACTCTCAGTGGGGGGCATGATAGTTAAGTAATACAATGATCATTTTTCATTGTTCTCTCTAAGTATTGAGCTTTGGTTTTCTAGACAAATATAAGATAAGGAAGCAAGCCTGTGTACATAAAACATAATTTATGTAAGAACTTACCTGATAAATTAATTTCTTTCATATTGGCAAGAGTCCATGAGCTAGTGACGTATGGGATATACATTCCTACCAGGAGGGACAAAGTTTCCCAAACTTCAAAATGCTTATAAATACACCCCTCACCACACCCACAATTCAGTTTAACGAATAGCCAAGAAGTGGGGTGATAAGAAAGGAGCGAAAGCATCAACAAGGAATTGGAATAATTGTGCTTTATACAAAAAAATCATAACCACCACAAAAAGGGTGGGCCTCATGGACTCTTGCCAATATGAAAGAAATGAATTTATCAGGTAAGTTCTTACATAAATTATGTTTTCTTTCATGTAATTGGCAAGAGTCCATGAGCTAGTGACGTATGGGATAGCAAATACACAAGATGTGGAACTCCACGGAAGAGTCACTAGAGAGGGAGGGATAAAATAAAGACAGCCAATTCCGCTGAAAAAAAGAATCCACAACCCAAATCAAAAAGTTTTAATCTTATAAAGAAAAAAAAACTAAAATTATAAGCAGAAGAATCAAACTGAAACAGCTGCCTGAAGTACTTTTCTACCAAAAACTGCTTCTGAAGAAGAAAAAACATCAAAATGGTAGAATTTAGTAAAAGTATGCAAAGAAGACCAAGTTGCTGCTTTGCAAATCTGATCAACAGAAGCTTCATTCTTAAAAGCCCAGGAAGTAGAAACTGACCTAGTAGAATGAGCCGTAATCCTCTGAGGCGGGGATTTACCCGATTCCACATAAGCATGATGAATCAAAAGCTTTAACCAGGAAGCCAAAGCAATAGCAGAAGCTTTCTGACCTTTCCTAGGACCAGAAAAGATAAATAGACTAGAAGTCTTTCTGAAATCTTTAGTAGCTTCAACATAATATTTCAAAGCTCTTACCACATCCAAAGAATGCAAAGATTTTTCCAAAGAATTCTTAGGATTAGGACACAACGAAGGGACAACAATTTCTCTACTAATGTTGTTGGAATTCACAACCTTAGGTAAAAATTTAAATGAAGTCCGCAAAACCGCCTTATCCTGATGAAAAATCAGAAAAGGAGACTCACAAGAAAGAGCAGATAATTCAGAAATAATACTTTTCAAGAAAGTAGCTTAATATCCAAAAGAATGCATAGGCTCAAACGGAGGAGCCTGTAAAGCTCTCAAAACCAAATTAAGATTCCAAGGAAGAGAGATTGACTTAATGACAGGCTTGATACGAACCAAAGCCTGTACAAAACAACGAATGTCAGGAAGATTAGCAATTTTTCTGTGAGACAGAACAGAAAGAGCAGAGATTTGTCCTTTCAGGGAACTTGCAGACAAACCCTTATCCAAACCATCCTGAAGAAACTGTAAAATTCTAGGAATTCTAAAAGAATGCCAAGAGAACTTATGAGAGGAACACCATGAAATGTAAGTCTTCCAAACTCGATAATAAATCTTTCTAGACACAGATTTACGAGCCTGCAATATAGTATTGATCACTGAGTCAGAGAAACCTCTATGACTAAGCACTAATCGTTCAATCTCCATACCTTCAAATTTAATGATTTGAGATCCTGATGGAAAAATGGACCTTGAGATAGAAGGTCTGACCTTAACGGAAGTGGCCAAGGTTGGCAACTGGACATCCGAACAATATCCGCATACCAAAACCTGTGTGGCCATGCTGGAGCCACCAGCAGTACAAACGAACGTTCCATTATGATTTTGGAAATCACTCTTGGAAGAAGAACTAGAGGCAGAAAGATATAAGCAGGTTGATAATTCCAAGGAAGTGACAACGCATCCACTGCTTCCGCCTGAGGATCCCTGGACCTGGAGAGACACCTGGGAAGTTTCCTGTTTAGATGAGAAGCCATTAGATCTATTTCTGGAAGCCCCCATATCTGAACAATCTGAACAAACACATCTGGGTGAAGAGACCATTCTCCCGGATGTAAAGTCTGGCGACTGAGATAATCCGCATCCCAATTGTCTATACCTGGGATATGAACCGCAGAGATTAGACAGGAGCTGGATTCCGCCCATGTAAGTATACGAGATACTTCTTCCATAACTTGAGGACTGTGAGTCCCACCTTGATGATTGACATACGCCACGGTTGTCACATTGTCTGTCTGAAAACAAACGATTCTCTCTTCAGAAGAAGCCAGAACTGAAGAGCTCTGAAAATCGCACGGAGTTCCAAAATACTGATTGGTAATCTCGCCTCTTGAGATTTCCAAACCCCCTGCGCTGTCAGAGATCCCCAGACAGCTCCCCAACCTGAAAGACTCGCATCTGTTGAAATTACAGTCCAGGTTGGACGAAGAAAAGAGACCCCTTGAACTAAACGGTGGTGATTTAACCACCAAGTCAGAGATAGTCGAGTATTGGGATTTAAAGATATCAATTGTGATATCTTTGTATAATCCCTGCACCAAAGGTTCAGCATACAAAGCTGTTGAGGTCTCATGTGAAAACGAGCAAAGGGGATCGCGTCCGATGCTGCAGTCATGAGACCTTAAACTTCCATGCACATAGCTACTGAAGGGAATTATTGAGACTGAAGGTTCTGACAAGCTGAAACCAATTTCAGACGTCTCTTGTCTGTTAGAGACAAAGTCATGGATACTGAATCTATTTGGAATCCTAAAAAGGTTACCCTTGTCTGAGGAATCAAGGAACTTTTTGGTAAATTGATCCTCCAACCATGTTCTTGAAGAAACAACACAAGTTGATTCGTGTGAGATTCTGCAGAAGGTAAAGATTGAGCAAGTACCAAGATATCGTCCAAATAAGGAATTACCGCAATACCCCGCTCTCTGATTACAGAGAGAAGGGCACAGAGAACCTTTGAGAAGATCCTTGGAGCTGTTGCTAGGCCAAAAGGAAGAGCAACAAATTGGTAATGCTTGTCTAGAAAAGAGAATCTCAGGAACTGATAGTGATCTGGATGAATCGGAATATGAAGATAAGCATCCTGTAAGTCTATTGTGAACATATAATGCCCTTGCTGAACAAAAGGCAGAATAGTCCTTATAGTCACCATTTTGAATGTTGGTATTCTTACATAACGATTCAAACTTTTTAGATCCAGAACTGGTCTGAAAGATTTCTCTTTCTTTGGTACAATGAACAGATTTGAATAAAACCCCAGACCCCGTTCCCGATATGGAACTGGCACAATTACCCCAGATGACTCCAGGTCTGAAACACATTTCAGGAAAGCCTGAGCCTTTATTGGGTTCACTGGAATGCGTGAGAGAAAGAACCTTCTCACAGGCGGTCTTATCTTGAAACCTATTCTGTACCATTGAGAAACAATGTTCTGAATCCAATGATTTTGGACTGAATTGATCCAAACATTATTGAAAAATCGTAGCCTGCCCCCTACCAGCTGGAATGAGGGCCGCACCTTCATGCGGACTTGGGGACTGGTTTTGATTTTCTAAAAGGCTTGGATTTATTCCAGCATGGAGAAGGCTTCCAATTGGAAGCCGTTCCTTTAGGGGAAGGGTCAGGCTTCTGTTCCTTATTCTGACGAAAGGAACGAAAACGGTTAGCAGCCCTAAATTTACCCTTATATTTTTTATCCTGAGGCAAAAAAGCTCCCTTCCCCCCAGTGACAGTTGAAATTATAGAATCCAACTGAGAACCAAATAATTTATTACCTTGGAAAGAGATAGCAACGTTGACTTAGAAGTCATATCTGCATTCCAAGATTTAAGCCATAAAGCTCTTCTAGTTAAAATAGCTAAAGACATATACCTGACATCAATTCTAATGATATCAAAAATGGCATCACAAATGAAATTATTAGCATGTTGAAGAAGCTTAACAATGCTATACACATTATGATCTGGTACTTGTTGCGCTAAAGCTTCCAACCAAAAAGTTGAAGCCGCAGAACATCAGCCAAAGAAATAGCAGGCCTGAGAAGATGACCTGAACATAAATAAGCCTTCCTTAGATAAGATTCAAGCTTCCTATCTAAAGGATCTTTAAAAGAAGTACTATCTGCCGTAGGAATAGTAGTAAGTTTAGCAAGAGTAGATATAGCCCCATCAACTTTGGGGATTTTTTCCCAAAACTCCAATCTATCAGTCGGCAAAGGGTACAGTCTCTTAAACCTTAAAGAAGGAGTAAATGAAGTACCCAAACTATTCCATTCCCTAGAAATTACATCTGAAATAGCATCAGGAACTGGAAAAACCTCTGGAATAACTATATGAGGTTTAAAAACCGAATTTAAATGTTTACTGGTTTTAATATCAAGAGGACTAGACTCCTCCATATCTAATGCAATCAACACCTCTTTTAATAAAGAACGAATAAACTCCATTTTAAATAAATATGAAGATTTGTCAGTGTCAATATCTGAGGCAGAATCTTCTGAACCAGATAGATCCTCATCAGAGATAGATAATCCGAATGCTGGCGGTCATTTAAAAATTCATCGAATTTATGAGAAGTTTTAAAAGACCTTTTACGTTTATTAGAAGGTGGTATAACAGACAGGGCCTTCTGAATAGAATTAGAAACAAATTCTCTTACATTAACAGGAATATCCTGAACATTAGATGTTGAAGGAACAACAACAGGTAATGGATTACTACTAATGGAAATATTGTCTGCTTTTGAAAGTTTATCATGACAGCTAACACAAACTACAGCCGGAGGAACAGTTACCACAAGTTTACAACAAATGCACTTAGCTTTGGTAGAACCGACATCAGGCAGCAGCATTCCAGAAGTAGATTCTGATACAGGGTCAGACTGAGACATCTTGCAATATGTAATAGAAAAAACAACATAAAAAGCAAAATTATCAAATTCCTTAAATGACAGTTTCAGGAATGGGAAAAAACGCAAACATAATAAGCCTCTGGAAACCAGAAGCAAAAAGAAACAGACTTAAATAATGTCAAAAAAACTGGCGCCAAGTATGACGCCCACATTGACAAATTTTTTGGCGCCAAAAACGTCTGCAACAAAAACAAGCGTCATAGATGACGCAAGAACGTGAAAAACTCGACGCCAACTATGATGCCGGAAATGACGACATTAACGTCAACAAACGTAATTCTCGCGCCAAAAAAGTCTCGCGAGCCTAACAGCCCGCAATTTAGAAAGAAAAATCAATTTGACAAATTTTCAAGTAAGAAATTTTTTTTATTCATATGCATTTCCCAAAAATGAAACTGACAGTCTGTAAGAAGGAAATATACCGATTAACCAGAATCATGGCAAATATAAGTATAAAACATATATTTAGAACTTTACATATAAAGTGCCAAACCATAGCTGAGTGTCATAAATAAAATAAGACATACTTACCAAAAGACACTCATCTACATATAGTAGATAGACAAACCAGTACTCAAACGAGAATCAGCAGAGGTAATGGTATATAAGAGTATATCGTCAATCTGAAAAGGGAGGTAGGAGAAGAATCTCTACGACCGATAACAGAGAACCTATGAAATAGGTCCCCGATAGGATAACCATAGCATTCAATAGGTAATACTCCCTTCACATCCCTCTGTCATTCACTGCACTCTGAGAGGAAAACCGGGCTTCAGCATGCTGCGAAGAGCATATCAACATAGAAATCTAGCACAAACTTACTTCACCACCTCCATAGGAGGCAAAGTTTGTAAAACTGAATTGTGGGTGTGGTGGGAGGTGTATTTATAGGCATTTTGAGGTTTGGGAAACTTTGCCCCTCCTGGTAGGAATGTATATCCCATACATCACTAGCTCATGGACTTTTGCCAATTACATGAAAGAAAAGTGATAACATAATGAGATCTGATATTACCTGAAGCTTAATCCATTGTAATAGGCTGTGGTTTAAAAGCACAAAACCAGCTACTTCATATACACAAACCGAAAAATGCAATTTCTCATAAATTTTATACTCTGCAGCTGGTATAACAAGTCATTAAAAATACATTCATATAAAAACTATTTTACAGTGTACAGTCCCTTTAAAAAGAATAGAAAAGAACATTTATTACCTCTCTGTCGCAGTTCCCCCATTCAGAGCATTATTGTATCTAACTCCTCTAGTTTATGTGATTTGTTTTCTAAACATAACAAGTTCAGAAATGTTTGGTATATGTGGGGATACAATAAGAGAATCAGCTATTTCAAATTAGAGAATATAGGTGAAGGAACTATTTGGAAACAATTGAATACACTCCTGTAGGTTAAATGTATATTTGCAAACACATTAAAAAGGGAGGAAATATTAGAGTACATTGTCCCTTTAAAGCTTATTACTAGTTATACCTCAAACTGTACCTGAAGTAATGCACTCCTTCCTCAGTTCCAAAGAGCATCACTTTAAACCGTCCAAATTACACAGAAATATAAATCCTTTGTAAATTTAACAAGTTAACTATATCCTGGGTTGATTTTTTACCCCATGGAACAAACCTGGGTGTTGATTGTGGAATGTGTTCAGTTAACTATATTTCTACAAAAAGAATAAGCAGGCTAAATAGGATGCCTCTCATCCCACACACAGAGGCATGCTATTTATGCAATATAGCTCACTCCAGTGAATTAGGAGTAGCATTAAACAGGCAGTTTTCTTATTCACACTTGGCTTGCACATTTTTCTTAAGGGTTTAAAAATATATTTTTAAGGAAGAAAAAAAAAAAAAACTGTGAAAAGTGGGATCTAATAAATGTACAATTACCAGGACGCAGTGGGGACTTATCTAGCAGCCGGTCCAGGAAAAGTACAGTCTGAAAGGTCTGCCAGTTCGTGATATCAGCAAAAGAAACAGCGACTTCAACATCCAATGGTTCAGACATCCAGAGATCACTTAACGCCTCCACTGGAGCAGTAAATACAGAACCATGAAACAGGTCTGGCTGTGCCATTGGAGGACCCGGGGCATTCAACCAGCGGTCAAATTCTAGGTCTGTGATAAGAATAGTTGTAAAGTTAAGACATAATATAGAATAAAAATAAACAAAAACAATATAAATAGGTAATACCATTAATAACTAACTGCAAAATAAAGGATAAATTTAACCTCTTCGCTATAGGGATTTCAGAGAAGAACTTGCCAAAAATATCAGATCATTTTTAGCATTTTTGCTATTAATCAACAAAAATTCAAGGCTCTATTTTTGTGATTTTTTAATTTACCTGTCAAAACTACATGTGTACACAACCTAAGTTATTGATCTAGGCTCATTTTGGTATATTTCATGCCACCATTTCACCGCCAAATGTGATCATATAAAACAAAGTGTTACATTTTTAACAAACTTTGGGTTTCTCACTGAAATTATTTACATACCGCTTGTGCAATCGTAACACAAATACACAAATGGTTGTAAAAACATCTCTGGGATCCCCTTTGTTCAGAAATAGCAAACGCGTGGCATTGCCATTGGTTTTTGGTATTTAGGCCGCTAATTGCAGCTGCGCACCACACATAAAATTCCCGGCAGTGAAGAGGTTAATTAGCATGTAAGGTTATTATAATTTTTATGCAGTGTAGAGATTACCCTCCCACATCGCACTCCCTGATCCCTTATAAACAGCTCTCTTCCCTCCCCCAGTGGTCACCACCATCTTAGGTACTGGCAGTCTTTCAATAAGTATTTTTTTATATAATATTTTTTTTTTTTGTATTGTAGCGATCCCTCTTCAACCCTTCCACCTCCTTGATACCATCCAAACAGCTCTCTAACCCTACCCCCTCTCACTATTAGGTACTGGCAGCCATCTGCCAGTACCCAGTTTATAGAAATTCTCTCTTTTTTATAATATGTATTTATTAATATAAAAATAAAAGTGACAGAGTCTGTTTTTGCTCGCCATATAAAAGGCTCCTGGCTGCAGTCTCCACTGTCAAAGTTGAAAGCAGGGACCACAGTATGAGCCAGAGTGTTTGACGTAGATACTACATCAACACGGTACACTGGGCAAAGTACTCTGTGACCTAGTAGCTACATCCAAATGGCTTAAGGGGTTAAACATTATTATAAAAAACATCTCATTAAATGACAAAATACAAAACTTTCATGTGGTTTGCAAGCAAAGACACAAGCATATGTATAGTTTTGAACCAAATATACAAACTTTTGACATGCAAAAATCAAACAACATACATCCATATTTATGATATCACTTAACACAGCCAAACAAATGGTGCATTGTCGTCACCCCTCCCATATAATGCAGAGATATGGATCTCATAACTTAATTGATATTATCATACATTTCTACTTCCAGGCTTTTTTAGCATTCATATTAATTTTCCTTACACTACTCATATAGTACTCATTTTTCAGAAGGTAGAAAGGGACCTAACGAAGGAAGCTTGCAAATGTATTGCCTTTTAGTAAGCAAAAGATATCTCCCCATCTTATTTATTTGTGGTTTCTTCTACAACACAGAAAAATGACTTCGATATATAGTTGTATGAGACTTTTAGATGCATGACTTTCGCCTCAATAAGAAAACTACAAACATTGGTTATGTTATCCGTCATTGCTTTCAGAATACATCACATGCACATTATAGCAATCAATTCTTCACAATGTGATCTTTTATATCTTCCTTTGAACTCACCTTCCCTGGCTTCATGGTTTTCTCCACGCAACTTTGGGAAAAAACAGAGGTAAGATTCCAGAAGATCCTGAGCTACAACACTGCGGAACTTGAACTTCTCAATGTAATCCTGTAATGGCAGAGGAGAATGAGTTTGGGTTTGTAAGTAAGTGGAATACATTGTGCGTAACAGACCAATGAATTTGGAGGAAGATGATAAAAACAATTTTAAGAGTAGGAGCAAGGAAAAGAAAAGGGCAATGACCTACAGATCTGTCCAACATACCCTGAGGAAAGCATCAAAGTTGTCCAAGTCCCCACAAAGCTGAGACAGATAGTGCACAAAACAGAAGCCCTTCTCATATGTGAACAGGTTCATAAGGTTACTGGGGTTCACACCTAGAAGACGATTTTGGAAAATTAGCAACATGCTTCTAATAGGCTACATAGAATTGCTAAGTGTTTATAACTCGAGCTAAAGTATGGCAACCCACTGTCTCCTTGGAAGCAAGAAGCTCTGGTCACCTCACTGATAGAAAAATTTAACTTTCAGCAAGGTTGCAGGTGTTAAAGGGATATGAAACACAAACATTTTCTTTTGTGATTCAGACAGAACACACTATTCCAAAAGTTTCCAATTTTCTTTTAGTATCAAATTTGCTTTGTTGTGATGGTATTCTTGTGAAGAGATAACTAGGTAGGTATCTGGCACACTACATGGCAGAAAAAAGTGCTGACATTTAGTGTTCTTGCAAATAGATAACATTCTTGGAAAACTGTTGCCATATAGTGCGCCAGACACGTACATGCTCATGAGCTTTTCAACACAAAATAGTAAGAAAACAAAGGAAACTTGCATGTTCTGTCTTAATAAAAGAAAAAGTGTGGGTTTCACGTCCCTTTAACGAGGAGTTTCTATCAGTTTTATGAATGGATAAAACAAAACAATTAAGTATTTGGATTTGATTTTATGACATCCAATGTGTTATACAATGACTATGTGTAATATATTATTATCAGTTATTTGTACAGCACCAACAGATTCTGCGTAAACATACGTATAATATGCATTTATATAATATTTTATACATAACAGCTCGTAGGCTTAAAGGGTAAGGGGCTTCAAAGGGATGACAAAAGGAGGAGAGTAACCATGGTAACATATGTATTCCTGAACAGTAGGGTCCTTAAAGGGACACTATACCCAAACATTTTCTTTCATGATTAAGGTAGAGAATATAATTTTAAACAACATTCCAATTTACTTCTATTACCTAATTTGCTTCATTCTTTAGATATACTTTAATGAAGAAATAGCGATGCACACGATGAACCAATCAGAGGAGGCATTTATGTGCAGCTACCAATCAGCAACTACTAAGCATATTTAGATATGCTTTTCAGCAAAGAATATCAAGAGAATGAAGCAAAATAGATAATAGAAGTAAATTAGAAAGTTGTTTATAATTGTATGCTCTGGCTAAATCATGAAAGAAAAAAATTGGGTTTCATGTCCCTATATAGTCATCCAGCAGAAAAAACACCCTGTGACGTGTAGTTATACCATATGAATTGGGGGGGGGGGTAGTTTAAAAATATTAAAAGGAACTGAAATGGTTCTCAGATTGTGAAATGTCTAAAAATAAATATATGTAATATAGTATGCATGAAGATATATTACCTGTTTTACATTCAAATTTACATGGGAAAGAAAAACAATACAAACACAGGCAGAGAAATAAACATCACAGCGTACAAGGCATCTTAACTTAACAAATCCCAGATTCACCCACAAACACAGCACATACAACAGAACAGCACATTTGGTCCCTTCTATAATATGCAATAAAAATTAATGAAGAAATTATACCAAATGTCCGAGCAAACCAAAAATACATTTGCTGACTTAATTGGAGAGAATCCTCAGAAGAAAATTTGGACTATTCAAATTATTTTAGAGATCTTTAAAAAGGGACAGTATACACCAATTTTCATGTAACTGCATGTAATAGACACTACTATAAAGAAGAATATGCACAGATAAGGAACTAAAAATGTCCCTTTAAATAAATACAATTTGCTCTTGAAAACCATTTACAATCTATAAAGGATCTTCAGCAAATGTACTTTTTGGTTTTCCTAAACAAATGTGGGATAATTTCTTCATTAGTATTTATTTTATATCACAAATTCTGCAGATTAAAAGGGACACTCAAGTCAAAATTAAACTGACATGATTCAGATAGAGCATACAATTTTAAACAACTTTCCAATTTACTTTCACTAACAAAATGTGCAGTCTTTTTATATTTACATTTTTTTACTCACCAGCTTTTACTAAGCGTGCGCAAGAATTCATAGAATATACGTATATGCATTTGTGATTGGCTGATGGCTGTCACATAATACGGGAGGAGTGGAGGAAATAGACATAACTTTGAAATTTGTCAGAAAACAATCTACTACTCATTCTAAATTCAGACTAAGGTCTATTGCATTATCTTTTCGTCATGTTTTTATTTTTTATGTAAATGTACTGCATTTACTGGCCCTTTAAATATTTCATTCTTTAAATCCCTCTTCCCCCTTCTTGTACTCTGTTGGTACTTGTATAATACATTTATAAACGGTATTAGCTCCAGAACCTTGGGATACCCTTGTTTTTCATTGGAACAATAGATTTATAAGGATTATAGTTATGACATTCTATCCTAAGAAGTCTGTCAAAAAGCATTGCAATTAAAAGACATATGTGTAGTGTTGCAATAAATTAACATACAAAGTGATTGTTAAAGCTTGTTTTTCCAACAATCAAAATCTCCCAACCACTTGCCTAATTTGGAGGCTCAATCCAGACCTTTTACTATGGTAGACAAGGCTAGCTAAACAGGTCAGAAGTGATGCAGTTGTGTCCAGCCATGCATATGTACAGCTTCTGCAACCTTCAAACTGTAGTAATGTCTTACTGACTTTATACTGTACAGTAATTGCATTATTTTAATAACATTATGGGAATAAGTTTTTATGCCAATGAGTGATGCTGGCCTAATACTGTTTGTTGGACGGTTTGAACGCATGCGCACATTTCAAAGAGCTATTCTAATTCTGATCCAAGCTAGTAGTGATTTGGCACAATCATTCACATCATTTAAAATTATACTCAAAAAAGGAACAGTGAAAGTTTTTTTTTTTTTTTATTATCACCCTTGTGTGCACATCCTCCATCTTTAATAAAGTGCAAACTAACGTGCAAAATGCACCAGAGGATATTATATTATGTGAGATCTAGATGTCCCATTATGGTTTTTATGTTGTACTGAGAACATGTTTCTTGGGAAATTAAAAACACAGACTACATACAGCATGCGATTAAAGTAAAAGATGAAAGTGAAACATTTTAAAATGTTTCCCAATAGCTTTACGAGACACAGTTGTGAGCTTTCACTGGCATATTATACTGCCAATGAGCACAGTATGCAGGTTTTCTTGGTTCTGCTAATAATTATCCATGTAATATAGATTGATTTCAAGCAACCCAGAAAAAAACAAAAATTGTGCCCTAGTACTTCCCTTCCTAACTAGAAGCAACATTTCCTTGTGACAGAGTTCTACAATATGCTTGTACCTGCAAAAATGCTTCTATTGAAAGGTATCACAGGGAGAATGACAAGCTTACAGCAAAATTGGCTCTTTGTATATGAAATCCACTGTTCTGCATCTCAAACACCACTATCATGTTGCTCATACAGATACATCTGCCATATAGATTGTTAACACTTCATATAAAGAGTCAATGTCAGTGAAAGTCAATATATTCCTAAACTTAATAAATTGCCTTAAATGAAATATGCAAGTCAGAGGCATATTTATGCCTACAGTTCTAGAGTTTGGTGGTAGCTCTAAGAGATGTTGCTTATATTTTAATTGTTTTGTTTGTTAAAATGTCAAACTCATAGCATATATACACAATTAAGCACCACATTGTGAAGCAAACATTTTACAATAAATGAATAGCCCATTTGTAAAGGCTTTGCTGATGAAGAGCTATTCAGGTATACTTAAAAACTTGCTGGAATCCATGTTCCTGGTCTCATATGCTGTAGCCAATTAGGGACAGCTTGTGTTCTGAGCTAACCAACCACTGTAGAATGTAGCTGGCCTGCGTATGACTGAGGCACTCCCATTCTAACCTGTCTGAGAAGATAGTAGTACACATTTTCATACAGACCATTTTGGCAGACAAACCATGCAACAATATGCTAGTTATGTGCAGTTTTATTTTTATATATAAATATATAGATAAAATCAAGATCTGATATCTAAAATTCCAGTAGTAGAATTTAAGGAGTCATGCTTCACTGGGTTTAAAGTGAAGGTCCATTTTGATGAATTAGTGCCAGGTTTTTAATAAACCTATTTAAAACAAAGGCACTTTAATTAATCAAAATTGACATTTCACTGTTATCTTCAAAAACTTACCTTTTAATCCTGAATGCCGCTCCAGCACTTCCTCCACCCGTCGCAAGCCGTCTTCGCAGGTTCAAAATGACGAATCCGGCTTCCTCCAATCACAGAGTTGCATCAGGCCATGATTCCCCCGGGGGGGGAAGCTGTGATTGGAGGAAGCCTGATTAGTCATTTCTGATGTCTGCAGAGGCTTCCGATGGCATCGCTGGAGCGGCATTCAGGATTAAAAAGGTACGTTTTTGAAGAAAAAAGTGAAATGTCAATTTTGATGAATTAAAGTACCCTTGTTTTTAATAAGATTATTAAAAACAAGGGCACTAATTCATCAAAATGTCCCTTAAATTTAACAAGCTCTGAAAATAGGCAGTACATATAGGACAGTGTGCACAATTAAACCCTACCCATTTTCCTCATACATAAAAGCTTTGGATAATCATGTGCCCACCCTCCAGGGGTCAGTCTAGTACCTGGCTCCAGTTTAGCTTGCAGTTTGCTAAAAGGAGTATCCTGGCCCAGGAGCCTGATCTGTCGGTGCAAAGCTTCAAGTCGGAAAGTAGTCTCCAGGCAAGTAAAAGCAGCACCTAAGAGTGAAAAAAGAAGTATAAGCGATTTTAGTAATAAAAATATGGGTTATAAACCTTGTTATTCTTTATCCTTCAACTAATCAGCTTTTGGTCTGTGGCAATACATCTATATTAGGACGATTACAAGATTTAGAAAATTGGCTCCTTTATTTGACTATTGACGTTATATCATGCACTGAGTACTCTATGCAATCTTTTACAAGCCATGACTTTATGTTCAGAAATAATCCAAAATGTATCTGTTGTATATATTGCAATATTTTATGTATCATGTATCTTTTTTTCTATTTTAGTTGTTTAAAGGGCCACTGTAAGTAAATATTTTCTATGCCTGTTACTAACTAACTACCCCAAATACGCTTTTTATCAATAGCATTTCATTAACATATCTCTACCGTATATCAGAAATCTTGTCTGCAAATTTAATTGTTTTCCAAACCCACTCCGTGGGTATCCTCTTCTCTGTACCAATCCATTTAGAATACCTAGGTTTCAAAATGGCGCTTTAAACACAAAGTTATTGGTTTAAGTATTTTGAACATGCAGTGCTGAAAATAGTGGGCAGGATAACGTGACATCATCGGCGAATAAAAGATATAACTTTTAGAACGTTATGAAACTTCGTTTTGGAGAAAATATAGGTCAGTAGGTTTTAATTAATGTTTATTAACTTTAATATGTTAGTTGTTTAGCTTAAAAATTATAACAGAAAGTAATCCTTTAATGGCTTATTTAAAAACACAAGCACTTTCCTTCTCACCATATACTTGGGTGGTGATGCGGCGCTGTGCATAGGTTGCCAAGCCTTCACTCAGCCACATTTCCTCCCAACTGGCATTTGTTACAGCATTCCCAAACCAGCCATGTGCAATTTCATGTATTACGTCTATAAGCAAAAAGTCCTCGCTATCCAGTATGGAACAGATGACAAACGTCAGGCATGGATTCTCCATGGCAACAATTGGGAAAGATGGAGGCAAGAAGACAATGTCGTATCTGAAAGGGAAGGGAACAAGGGAAAAGAAGGCCAGTGGGGATGAGACAGGCACACGAAGAACACATAACATCAAAATACAAGCAGCACACTAAATTAGTAAGGTGAGACATCAGAAAAAAGGTTCAAAGCACCAGTCAAGCTGTGAGAAATACATAATTTGAAAATGGGGACTTTCTATGACAGACTTTTTTTTGGTGGAGGATAAATTAAAGACCAGTAAAAGATTTAAATGTTGCAAAGGGTGGACAGATCTTTGGAAACCAACTACTTCACACCCACTGAAGGAATTGTTTCTCCTCACCTTCCCCATATATATGGCCCATACAGGCTCTCAGCAGCCTGCAACCATTGCTCCACCCGGCCAGCCAATTTTCCTACAGCCAGTGGCAGCACACATGGCTCAGCCCATACCCGACTCCTGCAAGATATGGAAACAAATTAGAATGATATCCTTTGAAAAGGAAATCTGTTAAAACAGCAGTTGGTGAAATGAACACCCAAACAATGACAATGAAAAAGGGCTGGGGGCCAAGTACCCCCAAAAGATCCATTAATCAGAGATTTTGTAGTTTAATGCAATAAGGACATTATGCAAAGCCTCTCTCAATACCACCAAATTCTTCATGCACTTGTATCTACATTCTTACCTACAAAATCTAACAAATAAAAGGTTGAGTACAGTGTATCTAACCTGTAAATAATCTCACCTTGGTCCAATTTCAGCTGGAAGTAGATGACCTGCAGTTAAAGCTACTAAATAAGCTGGTACAGGATGCTCCATGTAGAAGTGATGAATGCCAACATCTTCCATGAAACAGCTGTGTGTGCAGCTCATCAGAACCCGGATCCCAGCAGGAGCCTGGTATAAATTTAGAAAAAGGTTATTTGACTTACATATTATACCTTATATACATTATACATACACAATATACCTTGACAAAGAGATCAATAGCAGCTGTACATAAATCTTTCATAACTATTAAGAGATGTGCATTCTGATCTTTTTGTAGCCGGATTGATTCTAGAGAAAGATCCCCACACTAAGATCTGTGCAAATCCAGATCTTTGTGTAGCGATTTCTTTCATAAAGGTGGTGAGAGCTCACAAATTATTATGCCTGGGATTTACTTCCCTGCCACTAGGAGGCGGCAAAATTTCCCCAAACTGTCAAGAGCACTTCATCCCTCCCACTTAACCCTTATTTCAGTTTAATTGTTGCCTCTCAGAAGGTTGAAGAATTGAGGTGCTCTTCATATTTCATTTGAGAGGGGCTCTAAGACTAAGCTGAGGTCTGAATATTCACCTCAGAGAGCTACTACTGAGAGACAGGGGGAGCCTGGAGTATGGGGTAGTGACACAATTACTCTCAGTGAGGGAGTTAGTCCCAGGTCGTCCACAGGTGTAGCAGAGACAGGTCCCTAGCCTCCTCCTGTTGGTTCGGTGGTATACTCCTCACTTAAATCATCTGCTTTAATGTACTCTAGCACTGGATGGGTTATCTACTGGAAACAGTAATTACTAAGGTTGGTAAGCTCAGTGGAGTGGGTGCCTGTCAGGTAAGACTGCTCCAACATTTGCACTCACATAGCCTACAGGCAATTAGCAGGTACATTTGTAATGTCACATCATAGCTAGGGGACATTTTATGTTACAGACATTGCCACTTCTCATTAAAAACTTTAGTTTTTATGCTGTCTAGGTGTTTTATGGGTATATAGGGTCCTTTTTCTGTGAGTTTAAAAATACTAAAGTTTTTATCTGGGACTCATCTTAATGCAACCTTATACCCTCTATTAGATACAAAAAGGGTTTTAACTGTTTGGCAATGTGAGGGGAAATTTCTGTGTATTTTATGCACTGAATTAGCAGATATTAGCAAATGTCTTTTTTTCTGAAGGGTAAGATCATTTTATTAAAAAGGGACATAAACCCATTTTTTTCTTTAAAGGGACAGTCTACTCCAGATTTTTTACGATTTAAAAAGATAGATAATCCATTTATTACCCATTCCCCAGTTTTGCATTAGCAACACGGTTATATTAAGAAGGTAATCACAGAGGTAAAAAGTATCTAAACTTCTGCAGACCACCCCTTATCTCAGTTCTTTTGAAAGACTTGCATTTTAGCAAATCAGTGCTGACTAAAATAATTTCCCTGAAGTTAATACGTTATCTATTTGGAACGCATTTACTAGCAGTGTCTAACTGCGAAAAACTGTTAAAATGTACTAAAATAAGAGGCAGTTCACAGGCTTATAAATCAGCATATGAACCTACCTAGGTTTATCTTACAACAAAAGATAAAAAGAGAGCAAATTTGACGATAAAAGTAAATTAGGACGTTTTTTAAAATTGCATGCTCTATCCAAATCAAAGTTTAATTTTTACAAGATGAAAAAAAGTTGTTCATTTATTATGCTGGGTTACATTTTTATGCAGTGCATTATTATTATTATTTACTATTATTACACAAGGAGTTTTCCCTTTATTACTTTATTATTATTGATTTATTTATTGTAAAAATAGTTTCCCGCTGCTTTATATCATGCTGCTGCCAAGTTCAGATCGATACGTCTGACATTCTTGTTGCAGACAGTTCTGATAAGCGTAACTGTATTTCATCTAAAAGAACCTCTTCTCCCCCCCCCCATCTGCCTGTCTGCCATCCCCCTAGCTCAGACTTTGTTTAACCCCTTCCACTACTTATTTGTTACATAGGAAAAAATCATACATGCGACCGCGTGGTTTCAATGATGGGATCGGGTCGGGGGGGGAGTACCTATGATGCTAGGCACACCCTCCAGCCCGCTATCCTAGTTAGGAAGCCGTTAGGACGTTCCATGCCCTCCTAACGTTGCTAAAGCCCAGCGCGGTTAGGACAGCATGGACCGTCCTAACGGTGGGAAGGGGTTAAAAGTCCCTGTTTGCTTATTATGCTATGTCATAAAATATGTGGTATTTTTTTGTCTTTATTCTGCTTCAATACAGGGAACATACTGGAACTGTCCGCATATCTTTATAATGTACATGCTTTTAAAGGAAGATACACTATTCACTTATTTAAGTGTATATTTTGCAATTTTATGCCTGTTTGCTACTCCAGGTAAATATTAAAAATTCTTTGTATGGAACACCTTATGCATTTCATCCAGTATAATGCTATTGTTGCCTCTCTCTGTTTGTACAGTTAAAGAGAGAGTAAAGTCAAAATTAAACTTTTATGATTCAGACAGAGCATGCAATTTAAAACAACTTTCCAATTTACTTCTGTTATCAAAGTTTGCTTTGTTCTCTTGGTATCTTTTATTGAAAAGTAAAACTAGGTAGGCTCATAAGAGCTCAGGAGTGTGCACGTGTCTATAGTAGTCTATGGCCGCAGTGTTTTACAACATTTGTAGATTTTTTATACAATGTTGCAAAACCCTGATGCCATAGAGTACTAAAGACACGTGCACACTCCTGAGCTCTTATGAGTCTACCTATAGAAAAAGGAGATAAAGCGCAAAAGCGAATCAAGTGTAGTTTATTAACAAACAGCCAATATGCTTGGGGTTGTTACACATTTCATAGACTGATACTTTGAATAAGTGCAGTCTGAAGGTTTGAGCAAATTATAGCGCAAAAAATTATTTTGGTTATGAGTCTACCTAGTTTTTCTCTTCAATAAAAAACACCAAGAGAATGAAGCAAATTTTATAAAAGAAGTACATTGGAAAGTTGTTTAATATTGCATGCTCTATCTGAATCAT